>NW_010330614.1:0-2672 GCF_000700745.2 Antrostomus carolinensis
CCCCCCTTCCTTCTTTTTTCCCCCCCTTCCTTCTTTTTTCCCCCCCTTCCTGTACAGCTATGGGTGAGGTAAAGATGAATTGGGTCCCAGTGGAAGAAAAAAATTTTGTGAATGCCACATGTTTTGAGAAGTGTTTCCCATCTCAGTTTTTAACTTTAGAGAGAACAAATTATGTAGCCCATAATGCAGTATAAAAACAGTTTTTAAAAAGTTTTACAGTTTTAAGCTTGCAAGTCTTAGCTCTTTAAAATTAATCTGACCAAAAATGGTATATAAAATTTTAAGTGCTGAAAACACATTTGGAAAAGTTTAACCTCTGTGCATTGTACTGGCCAAGCGTAAAGCATCTGGTTCTCTTCTTTGGAGCTTAGGTATCCTGCTAACAGGGGCTCTCCAGTCTTACAGAGATCTTGCACTTGAGAGGAAGGGAGAATTGCAGGCATTCGGTTTAGGAGAAGCAGTAGAAACCCATTTTTCACAGAGTTACAGGAACACAGCTGGGAAGCAGAAGCCGAACAAAGTCGAAGAAAGTTCTCTCTCCCTTATAGAAGGGTATACGGACAAAAATGATACGTTGTGTAGCAGGCAACCAGAAGAGTATCTTCAGTGATTAACTGTTTTCTAAAAGTGATTTTGGGTTTCTTAAGAATTTTATTCCATAATTCTGTTATGTCAGCATGATGTCTTATTATTGTAACAGTTATATAACCAACTGTGCTGGAAGATTTCTTTTTACAGTTTGCTGAATGTAAAATACTCTGATTGGACATGAAAGTATATGTGAAGACACAAGCATGTGATATATCAAGACTGTAATTCTATGTCCCTTGGTATTTTAACATGTATATTTTTGCAGCTAAAACTTTCATGCCCAAGAACTTGTTGTTAAGTCAATCTGGTCTAGATACACTATTATGAATATGTGCTAGGAGCTTGTTATATTGATGAACAGTAAGAGTGTGACTGTTCCTACTAAAAAAATGTGTAAATTGTCAGGGTGTTTCTGGGAGCTAGTCATTAGATAACACACGGTGCATCTTGTGTTTTATAATCTTGCTTCCTTGATATTAATACTCAAATATATAAACATATTTTTATTATTTACCAATTTAGTATGCTGAAATTCTTACAACCACCACACTGAATTTAGTTGTTTCTACTCATGTGGCTTTTCGCATATCTTGGTGTAAAAAGACATTGGCACCCATCTCTGATCTTTTATAGTTTTTACTTTCAGAGGTAATCTCTTTTAGTCTGAAATAAGATCTGCAAAATGCAGTTTCAGGTCACCTGGTTTCTATCACACGTCACAGTCAGTTTGTTTACTGCTCATTGCATGGGTCTCATCTGAAGATGAACTCCTGTTGACAAGTTTTAAATTAGAATTAAAGTATTGCTGTCTCCATAAATCTATTCTGAGTTGTTACTGAAGTGAGAGCTTGAAGATCTGTTGCTTTCAGTTTGATTGATTTATGACAATACCGGTTGCCATGCAACAATTCATTTGTGTTCCATGATAAGATAGGGCAATATTCTCTTCTGGATATAGTTCTGTGAAAGATGAGTTTCATTTGCTGCTGGGGAGGAGGCATTTGCTAATGCTGCAGCACACGGCAGCGTGGAGGTACATATGTGATTTAATTTATAACAATGCTGTGAGCATGTCAGTGACAGACACACATATTTTATGGTTCAGGCCTTTCAAAAGGGTATGTCCTGTTGCTCCTCAAGCATCTCATTGGCCTTTTTGTCCTGTTTAGTTTCATGAAGTGCTAATATTGAGCCCTACTGTGACAGTTCCGTGCTAGATCATATATTCTTCCCCTTGCTCCTTCTCCTTCAAATCCCCAGGCACTATGTTGTGCTCGGAAGCAATTGCATAGCATAAGGTAATGACTCTCCAGGACTCTTGTTTTGTCATGTAGCTATTTCTTAACGGCTAGATTTGAAGTTCAGTGGAGGTGTAAACTAGTCTTGTGGAGAAAAGAACATGCAGTTCATAATGCTTTTTATGGAAGAGTAGCTCCTACATTTGTTTATTTGTTTTATAGTCTTGAAGAAAAGAGAATTAGATTTGCATAATCTTAGCATGTGTTTGCATTCACTGTAGGTGTGGAAGAAAATATTCAAGAAGTAGTTGGCCATATCACAGAAGGTGTCTGCAGGCCTCTGAAGGTGAAGTATTTTGTTTTCCTTGGTATTCTAAATATAAAAAGCATTCTGTTATGTTTTTCCAGACCCTGTGTCCCTGTCTCTACAATATATTTTCATCACTGTTGGTTGCGAGTTAGATTCTCAACTTTGAAAATCATAAAACCCTTCAAAATTAAAGATGCCATAGTTCATAGATCTCTGGTTTTAATAGTCAGATGGTGGGAGATACTAGGGTACTAAATCTATATCTTGATTTTCTTTCACTTTCCCTAAAGGTCAGGAGTCCTTACATACAAAAAAATAGCTTTGGAATAAGAATGTAGGAATGACTGTAGTAAGTGAAATGAAAAATCAGTTTAACTTACTACTCTGTTTTTCGTAGTGACCATTAGCATGTGCTTAGGGAATCATTGAATAGTTTGATTGAAAAGGACCATTACAATCATCTAGTCCAACCATAAACCTAGCATTGCCAAGTGCACCCCTGAAGCATGTCCCTAAGCACCACATCTACACGT
>NW_010330615.1:0-5132 GCF_000700745.2 Antrostomus carolinensis
AGAGTAGAGGGGGAGAATCACCTCCCTGGACTTGCTGGCCACGTGTCTCTTGATGCAGCCCAGGATATGGTTATTGGCCTTCTGGGCTGCAAGTGCACGTTGCTGGATCATACTCAGCTTCTCATCCACCACCACTCCCAAGTCCTTCTCTTCAGAGCTGGTCTTAAGCCACTCATCGCCCTGTCTGTATCCATGTTTGGGATTGCCCTGACCCAGGTGCAGGACCTTGCATTTGGCCTTGTTGAACGTGATGAACCTGATGAACTATATGTTCCTTAGCTGCCTGGCAAACCACAGCATGCTATAGAAAAAAAGTAGCAACACTGTGGGTTAAGTTAATCACTTACATGATTCTATTGGTTTCAGTCATGTTACAGAAGGATAAATTCATCTGTCTATTTGGCAATCACTAATGCTAATTCACCTTGACTTCTCTTTAAGATTTACCTAGGAAATAAAGTTTGACAGTTTTTGTTGCATACAAGATGTATAATAAATTAATACTTAACCTGCATGGAAAGCATTACTGTAAATCACTTTTTTAAAAAATAAAGAATTATTGAGAAGAAAACAGAATGATGTAAAGATACTTCACAGGCTGCTTGCTTAGACACAACAAAAGTCTAGCTGTACCTCAAAGGTCCCAGCTCCCAGCTTTGGCAAATATTCCACTGAATTCAGCAGAACTTTCCTATTTTACATTAGTCAGAGACCTCATGTCTTTCTTCACTTGCTTCTCCTCTTATTTTTATGAGGAGACATTTTCTGCTACCTTCAATTGAAAGCAAATAAAGAAACACTATTTTGCCAGTAATAAATTTTACAGTAAGAAGAAATTTCAGCTGCAGTTTATTAACAGAAGGAATGAGTCAGAGTTGATGTGCAACATTTTAAAATGTAACAGTAGTTACGAACACATGCAATTACAACCATAAAACCCAGTCCAGTGCCTTCTACCGAGGCTTGAAACTTACTGAAAGGTATAAAAGAAGTCCTTTCAACAGTTCCTCCCATACCTTCTGCAAGCTGCATTCTTCACTGCTCATGCCCCGAACAGAAAAAAAAGATAAAAATAATAAAAAACCCCACAGCTGAAAATGAAATATACCCCTAACAAAAAAAGAAAACAAGGAAAAAATACCCCCCCCCACCCCGAGCTTCCTTGTGTGGTTTGTTTGATTTAAGCCTACCAGTACTCGCTCGTGAAACTTTAGCTCCATTATTTTTTAAGGCTCTGCTCTCCCTGTCTTTTAATAATCTCATAATTTACCATATGTTCTCCAACCCCAAAGTGGTTGGCATTTGCTTTACTTCTTACTTCTGATACATATGGACAACACAGAAGAACTCAGTAAAAGTGACAGGCACCCTAAATGTACACCAAGTGTCACATGTCTCAGCTTTGCTTCTTTTGAGGACTAGGGCTCTGGGCATGGATCAATTACGTTTCCTGTTCTCAGCACATTACAATTGATTTTCTCTCAACAACTTTCTTCCAAGTAGCTTTATCCTTCTGTTGCTATTGGACTCTTTGCCTCTATGCAAGCTTAAGTGAGCCTGCAAACTTCTGCTCAGGTTTTTCAGAGCTTCCAATTTCTTTTCTGTTTTCCTGTCCATACTTGTAGCTCCCATAAGAGGATAATACTCCACCCTAGCTCCTCTTTGGGATGCATTCAAGAGTGAATGACAGCACCCTTTTCCTCCAGTAGCTCTATGAGTTGTCAGATTCAGAGTTCTTCTATTTTTGGGTCTGGAAGATTCTTAATGAGTTTCTCATGGGTAGACTGTTCAGAGGTGAGTGACAGGAAAAGTGAGAAAGAGACAACTAGACTTTCCATCTGGAAATAGCATAATTGGAGTATCCATGTGGTTGCCATTGTGCAACCAGTGAAGACAGAGCCCATGCTCTAAAGCAGGGGTCCTCAAACTACAGCCCGTGGGCCATATACGGCCCCCCAGGGTCCTCAATCCAGCCCCCCGGTATTTACAGAACTCCCCCCCCCCCCCCCCCCCCCGGGGTTTGCAGGGGGGAAACCAAGCAGCCACCAGGACTGGGCTGGAACCAGCGCCTCGTCCTCGACCTGCCCCCCTGCGACGGGCGAGAGGAGCGGGCATCGCCTCTGCCGGGCAAGCTAACATTGACCATCTCATTAGCCAAAAGCAGGCCCATAGTTCACATTGAAATATGATTTGGTTTTGTTGATTACAATTGTTCTTGATTTTAAATATTGCATTCTTTTCCCTGGTTGTTGTGCACTACTACAAATAAAATACATGCAGTGTGCATAGGAATTCCTTCATTTTTTTCCAAACTATAGTCCGGCCCCCGACAGTGTCTGATGGACAGTGAACTGGCCCCCAGTCTAAAAAGTTTGAGGACCCCTGCTCTAAAGCATTTGAGCTTTAGTAGACTTAAATGATCTTCTGCATTGAGTTTACATGGCAAGGTGCTGGCAGCACAGAGGCTGCAGGGTCGCCTCTGTGAGAAGAGCAAGGGCTGCCCCATGCCAGACACAGCTGGTTCCAGGTGAATGGATGGGCTGTGCACACGTTTCATGTATCTGAAGCCTTAGAGCTGCACAGTCAGTCTAGGGATCTTCTGTTTCACAAAAGAGATGACAGCATTTTCCAGTATTTATTCTGCAGTATTGCAGAGTTTGTGGCTACAACTTACTCTACAGTTTAACTGCACTTAGCAAGCTGGAAGACTGCTGCTTTTTATTCAGGAATGAAAAGGTCCCTAAACAATCTGTCCTTAGACTATACAGTCATCAATTCAACTTGTAATCTACTTAAAATGTCTCTCTATTCAGCTAGTTTGTGCCCTCACACTTTATTCTCTGCAGATTCTGTTGACAGACACTCTTGTTTGCTGATTAAGTTCATGAGCCCTCTTAATCTGCACATGTGTTTAATATGAACTTTGAGACTTTTTACATCCTTGGGGTTATTTGTTATTGAAACATGGAGTTAATTGAGTGAATCTTCTCCAGCACAGGTGACAGGAGGGATTAAAATTGCAAAAACTGAATATAAACTGCATGGTGATCTGTTCTTTACTGCCCTTCCTACAGATACCAAAGAATCTCCTTTATTATGTGTTGGTTTCTAGCATTGTTTCTACAGTTCCAAAAACATAGTGTAATTCACTGCATTTTACAGAAATTCTTACCTTCAATTTTGGTGACATTCTCCTGTGTTACTAATGTACTCAGAACTACCCTTCTTAACTCACTATCATCAGCTTGAAAAATGACATCCATAAAACAGTATTCCATGATGAGGCAAATGTGAGGATTTAATAGCCCTCTCTAGCTACCTGAACCCAGCTGAACTAGACAGAAATACACGTTCTGTGAAAGAAATTACCCAGGAGCTCATTTTTTTAGAGTCCATTATTGAACACACACTTTCTTCATGCCTTGCACTTTCCCAGTGAGTTATTTCTTCCATGATACAGCGTGCAGCTGGAAGCAATTAAACACTATAGAGCTACTTCCTATTAGAAACCGGGGTTTTAAAGGTAACATAAATAAAAATAAGTGCAGTATTAAAAACTGCAATATTAACATAATCTGCAGAGACCCTTTTTATATTTGAAATAGTTATCCTCCTTTTCAATTAACTGCTTCTTCTGAATCAGGATATGAGCATTAAATGTATTATGCCTTCAACCAAAAGGGATTATGATTAAACTTAGATTGTTAAACCTAAAAATTTTTCTTTATGTATTCCCTGCCAAGTAAGCTCTACTGAATACCAAAAATTCATTGCTCAAAATAAAAATGTCAAAGACAAATGTTTGACGAGGCTGTTTGAAAGCAACATTTCAAATAAAGGAGTCAGAGATGAAAAAAGTCAGCTACCTTGTCTATTTTTAAATGTTTCAAGCAACAAGAATTCTGTATTATTCCTTAGGAGATGAGTCCATTGTCACTCAAACTTTTCCTTATTAACTCTAAGTGTAATCTTCTTTTATAATCCTCTAATTATAAAACTTAAAGTCAACAAAGCAATGCCATGCATGTGTAACATCCTTCTAAGAAGGACATTAGGGATCAATATTTCTTAATCCACTGCCACCCCAGAGTGATTAATTATAACCGTGTCTGTGTTCTGTCAAGAGCTAGTGGTAGGTACACATATTTTTCCCATTTATAAACTAAGTAAACTTAACAGAATGACATAGACTGAAAGGCTTTGTGCAAGTTTAAGACACATTTCCCACTGAGGGATAATGTCCCAATGGGAAAGAAGAAAGGATTTTCAGGACAGAAACTCACTATTAGCCAAGGAAATTGAGTAGCTGGCTCCTTCTTTAACAAAGATTCATCTGCATACTTAGGAGAAACAATTTAAGAATAAACAGCTGTCGCTTACAGTAGGACAGAAAAGATTAAGCTTCAGAAGGAAACGTTCTCTTGAACTTCTAAAAGACTTCACAAGGAAACTGGTAGTGTGAACATATTTCATTATATAGGAGTAATCAGAGCCAATCCTAGAAATCAGATAAGTTAACTGAGGGCAAATTATAAGGGTTATTACTAAGGATATCTGCTAGAAACACAGTCTTTTGGGCAAAATCCCTAACTAAATCTCCCAGATAGGCTGTCTGCAACAAATATGAACAGAGGTTTAAGGTATGCACATAGACTGAGCTTTGGTTCTTTTAAGGATCAGGTTCAATAAAATCAATAACACATTTGTTATTTTCACATTATCATAGCCAACATGAGACTGCGTTTTAAAAACCAGGGATCTGCTACAGTTAAGTGGAGATCCAAAGACTGACAAAATGTAACTGATCAGAAGAGCAATAAATAGCAGATATGGAAGTGTGGCAGTAATCCCAGGATGATGTATTAGTTTACACGAGTAATAGTAACAGTGGAATGTAAATATGAGACAAGAGTTCTGCCATACTTAAGCTTTCCATGAGACTTATCAGGGCAAGTGGTAGGACAGAGGAGCACTGAAATAAACTGTTCTGACTGATATATTCAATTCAATAGTTTTATGAAACCTTCTAAGAAGTTAGTTCACAACTAATTTTGAAAAGGTCAAGATCTATTGACTGGTCCACTAAAACAGTGGCCCGAGTCTGTGACAGTTTAACTTAGCTGGCAGCCAAA
>NW_010330616.1:0-3186 GCF_000700745.2 Antrostomus carolinensis
TGCCCCCTGTGCCACTGAGGGGGAGAAGGTAGATAAATTTGGAGTGAAGTGATTTCAGCCTGGGAAGAAGGGAGGGGTGGGGGAAGGTGTTGTATGATGTGGTTGTTACGTCTCATTGCATTACTTGGACGAAATGGCAACAAATTAAATTGATTTTTCTTCCCCAAGTTTGATTCTGTTTTGCCCGTGACCATAACTGGTGAGTGAGTCATCCCTGTCCTTCATTCCTAATCCTGTGTTCCCTTTGTTGTGTCTCCATGCCCATCTCACCAGGTTGGGGGAGTGAATGCAGGACCACATGGTCCCACTGTAGGTCAAACCACCCCAGTGGCACAGTCACTGCTGGTAGCACCGTTGCTTCCACCACAGCGTGCACACCACGCCTCCCATCAGCACATGCTACCGGGCTGATCCTGCTCTACTTACCACCTGCAAAAAAGCATCCCCTGATTTCATCCAGAATGAAGTGGTACCCGGTGCTCACAGAGGAAAGAAAACCAATTAGATACCCTACCTTAACTCTTAATTAAAACCTGCTCTCAAAAATCAGTGCTACCAAACCAAGACTGCATCCAATTAAGGTAAGAAGATGGCATTGTGAAGCTCAGTGATTAACACTTTCCTTTAAAAAAATCTCCAGAACTACAGGTGGTCCTGAAGGTGTATTTGCCCTCCCTCATATGGGGCTTTTCTCCCTGAGCCAGGCAGCTCCACGCACTTGCCATGCTGGGGTGCCAGTGGGAGCTGCTCCCTGCCTGAGCCCCTGGGCTGGCTACATGGGACCCCAGAGGGGCTTATCCAGTGGCCAAGCCAGGCTTGGCACAGCAGGCTCCAGACTGCTTTTGATAAACATAGCAAATAGAAGAGCACAAACAGAAGGAAGTTGCATGGAGGAAAGAAGCTGAGAAGAATTATTATTATATCTGAAGTGGGGGGATGAAATGTGTGTTTCTGTGCAGCTACAATGACCACCATATATAGTTTTACTAGCCACTTTGTTGTCTTTAAACATAAGCAACTAGTATTTTTTAACATTTTTAATTCTAACATGTTTAAAATGAATTAGAAGGAATTTAACAAACTATTTTACAGCTTTGATGAGATGAAATACATGAGGTGAAATATTACTTATTTATTGAGGGCAAAACTAGGATCTGGAGAATTTCAGAGATGAAAAGTAAACAGAAATGTAAAACCTTTGGTCACCCCAGTAGAGTGGCAGCACAGCCTGCAAGAGAGCTGACAGACATCCAAATCAATTGCTAACTCCACAGGAGCCCTGCCTCTGCACCTCCATGAGCCTGTTGCCTATTAGACCGTCTCCAGAAGAGGCTAGGGACTGAAAAGTGGACTCATTTTCAGAAAGAGTAGGGATCTCGGATGCAGCTCTGATCAAGTCTGAAAGAACAACATTTGTCAGAAATACTGGAAAAAAAAAGCTCGAAAACAAAGCAGGGTGAGGAAGAACAGACACAGGTGGAGAAGGACTTCTCCAGCTGAGCACTCTTTATAGCTTACATCCGCAGTGGCAGAGAACATTAAGTGGGAAGAGCAATAAAAGAGAACTGGAGCCAGAAGCAGGGTGGGGAGTAAAAGGGAGGCATCATGTCTCCCATAGACCATGTCTCCAAAAAGTCTCCCCAGACCAGCCTCACTGAGAGTTGTGGATCTAGCTTATAACTGAAGACAGGATAGTGCCTAATTAAGATATCCATCTTTACACCGCAACAAAAGTCAGCAGCAATAATTTATTATTACTATAATATTAATTTATTATTAATAATAATAAAGGTGCATCATCCCAAAGCAGATGAGGTGCTGTAAAACTGTTGTTTGCCTGAAGAGCGATCCTCCTGGGTGCCTTGTGTCCCAGCCAGCGGCCAGCTCTTGGGCAGCGTTTCTGTGCAGATGTACTGGAGCACATTCCAGGACTGGGCACACACGGATTTACATGAAAGATTAGCAGTAGTGAACAGGGAAAACTATCAACCTCATCTGTTTATGCAAATGCAGCTATGCATATCAGCTGGACATCAGGTAGAAGTGTGTGGGCAGGGGCTGGTATCAGCTGGAAAACAGGTGACTGCTGAAGAGGCTCTATTTACATGCCTGAGGCCAGGAAGCTGTTTGAGGAAAATGTGAGCAGAAACATTACCATGATTATTGTCTCTTGTCCTGATCACAGTGAGACTTGGAGGATGATAAAGAAACTTCCACTGTCTTGAGAACTTCTCTAAAGGTCTGCCAAGCAGGACATGAACCGAGACAGGTAGGCTGTTGCTGCACTCAGCTGATAGGAAATTTCCACAAAGAACAGCTTTCCTGCTCTGAACTCTGTACTAATCCACTTCATCACACAGAACTGATGTTACATGAATTCATTTACTGTTTGGTCTCTTTTTCTGTAGTTGAAAGTTTAACTCAGAAGCCTGGATGACTGCAGGTATTTTCAATAGCAAACACATTCAGTGAATAGACTAATGAATATAGGAACAATGCACACATGAACAGGCTGAGGAGATACAGGTATGGTGCACAAAAATGTGCACAAATGTGTGATTTTAAGGGTTAAAAAGAAGATCCTGCAGTTCTGTTGGAAAATCTGTAACTGATATAACCAAATGGGTGACTGGGATGCAGCTGGATAATGGGGTAGTGAAGTGGGTTATGAATTGGTTGAAAGGAAGAAGTCAGAGAGTTGTGGTCAATGGGACAGAGTCCAGTTGGAGGCCTGTGTCTAGTGGAGTCCCTCAAGGATCAGTACTGGGACCAGTACTATTCAATATATTCATCAATGACCTGGATGAGGGAACAGAGTGCACTGTCAGCAAATTTGCTGCTGATACGAAGCTGGGAGGAGTGGCTGACACGCCAGAGGCTGTGCTGCCATCCAGAGAGACCTGGACAGGCTAGAGAGTTGGGCAGGGAGAAATTTAATGAAATATAATAAGGGCAAGTGTAGAGTCTTGCATCTGGGAAAGAACAACTCCAGGTTCCAGTATAGGTTGGGGACAGACCTGTTGGAGAACAGTGTAGGGGAAATGGACCTGGGAGTCCTGGTGGACAGCAGGATGACTGTGAGCCAGCACTTTGCCCTCGTGGCCAGGAAGGCCAATGGCATCCTGGGGTGCATTAGAAGGGGGGTGGGTTAGTAGCTCGAGGGAGGTTCTCCTTCCCCTCTACTCT
>NW_010330617.1:0-5202 GCF_000700745.2 Antrostomus carolinensis
AAGAAAAGAAAAGAAAAAGAAAAGAAAGGAATTTCTGACTGCCTTGATTTATGGATCTCAGCATTAACTTTGCATTACCTCTCTGCACATGAGCCATGGAGTCAACCAGCCCCCTTTGGCCCTAGTCTGTTGCAAGCAATTCTCATTGTACCTAAAAGTTGAATGTGGCCCTCAGATGGACATTCACACATGTAGCTCTCAGCCTCAATTAGGCCACATAGGCTTACTCTAGTTAGTGAAAGGCAAAAGCTTCTCCACAGGTTATCCAAAACACCCAAAGGAAGATCTTGCTCTGACAGTCTACTTGGATGGTTTAGCTAACTCACTGCTATGGAGAGCATCTAGACATTACATAGACACTCAAAGTAGGTACTTCAAAGATAGAATCCAAAGAGCTTCTTTTGAGGGTTGGAGCCCATAATCTTTTGCAGAGTTGCTCCCATTTTGCTAAAAAAAGGCTGAAAATTCTTCTTATGTTGCATGACATGTGCCAGTAACAAGTTTTGAGACACAACTGCTTAAACACAGAAGACGAGGAGTGTTTGGTAGGACCAAAGGTCTTCCTAGCCTCATATCTTCTCTTTAACAGCAGCCATAAACAGAGATTTGGGGAAAAATAAGAATACAGCAAGGATATATGGTATTTCCTGCTATTATTCTGCCAGACTGCAGGCATTGTCAGCACAGGACATCCTAATCCAAACATGGCTTTCTATGTTGTCTGTGTTTCTCTTCCATAAGCATGTGCAGCATCCCCTGAACTGAGATTAATTAATGTTACCCAACTATCAAATCAGCACCAGCTTTTCAAAGTGATGATGTGTGTCAGAAACTGTCTTGGCCACAAAGTGAAGTGGGGACAACTAAGAGCCTTCTTATTGCAGAGAGAAGATAATTTGTCTTCTTTTAGAGGGCTTTTTGGAAACTCCTTATCTGTACTCAGCTTTTAAGATAGACTGTGGAAACCATGTGCTGCTCTTCCTCTATCTCTATTATGAATAATAGTGCCACAAGAGAAAAATATTACTGTTGCTAGCCTGGGAAAACAGTGCAGTTCTTGTAAAAGCTGATTCTTTTCTGTGTCTTTCTATCAAAGATATAAAAGGAGGTCAGTTGGCTAAAATAAGCAGATAAGGAAGTAGATAAGGACCCCATGACAGCTAAGAACTGAGAGGTCCACATTACAACCAAGAAGCCTATTTCAGAAGGCTGAACTTCACTGGAAGCTTGCCAGGGGTCTACAAATCAAAAAATCTTGGAGACTACTGAAACACACAAAGAGAAAAACATCAGCTTACAGATAATTAAATATTATAATATGAAAAGTACTGTATTAATCACAGATACACATAGCTATTCTGGTATTCATTACTTGACTGCACTAGCTTGATCAATCCATAGCTCCCTATGCTTTAAAATATGGAGCTGTAAGAAATCGGAACAAGTGACTCTTACTCTAAGCAGTACAGGCACCTGAAGAATCCCCTAGCCCCATATTTGTCATTCCATGGAATAAATGCTGTAGATTTTCCAAAGAACTTGAACAGTAATTGTCGGCATAAAATATTCATTTTCACAACTGTATAAATAAGATAGCAGAGTTGTGCTGCGGTCACAGGAGTTAAAGAGAAGAACGTATTTCAACATCCATGTGATGATAGAGAGTAAGTTTCATCATGTCTCCTCCTCTCTAGAAAGATTAACAATGTGACTGAAGGAACACTATGTACAGTGCTTTTATTCTGAGAGAGATGATAACTCATTATAGGTGTAAAAATGCGCCTGCAGCCTACTGCATATTGAGAATGTGAACACAGAATTAAGAAAGTAGGAACCTGGAGCAGAACTTTTAAAATATGAGACATGATATGGCAAATAATGCAATGAACAGCATCCGCAGAGCCCAAGGCTATTGGTATAGCCAACTATTCTCCCAGTATGAACTAAGCACCACGATTAGTTGCAGTAGAAATGTGTAAGTAATAATAAACAAAACTATGCTTTTTTATTTTCTTCCTTGAAGATGGGGAAAAGGAAAAGTGCCTACTTGGGGTTTTTTTTTTGTTTGTTTTCTATATAACATTTCCGTCAAATTATTATTCACTAACTTATTTTCTTTCCTTAAACAAATGATGCAAGTAACTCACATTTTAAGGTTTTACAGTTTATTAGTTATTTTATTTATTGAACAAATAAGCAACAGTTAGCTAATTAATGATCAAACAGGATGTCTGCAACTGTATTCAAGTCCCATGCTATGATTGCTAGACTATTAAATATGACAGCTTCCGTGATTTTCAGTCCTGTTACTTTTTCTAGTGGTGAATGAATACTGTCTACGCATGAACAAGTGAGCCAGTTGGAGTTTTAAAATGGAAGCCATGCTCCTGGGCTTCCACATGATGGTAACTGCTCTTCATGGAAAGCATGTGAAAATTTTTATTATGAAACTACTGACACATTTTTCTCACTCCTAATTTTACTTTAAAAGACTGAAGTGATTGAGAAATTGAAGAAGGAAACTCATTCTTTTTCTGCCCAGAAACTCTCCATGGTGTACAGTATGATTTTTGTGAAGAGCTAGCACAGAAATTATCCAGGCAGAGCTACAAGGACACCCCTGGGATTACTGCTCGACAGGGAGAAAAATCATAAAAGTGCCTTCAAAATACACTACCAAGGTACAGTGGACTTCAGAACCACTCCTGGCAGAAGTTGGGGAAAGTAATTCAAAACCAGGCTCCATTATTTCAATTCTCTCTTATTTTCTTCTTTCTCACCAGAAGAGCACTGAATTAGATATATATTTAGATTGCTAATGAGGCTGTCTATAGCTATATTTAAAAGGATAATTATTTACAAGAGATGAGAGAGTCTTTTTTCTTTTGGGCTTAATCTAACCACACTCTGATGGGACTTGAATTTCCTTACGTGTTGATTTACATGACATGGTTTAATTCTTTTGACCTGCAGCTCTGCAGTGCAAACCTGACTAAATTTTGCTATTTTGCTCTAATTTACACAGTCACAAGGGAGTTGCCCTCTGCTCATAAATAAAAAAGAAAAATGAAGGACTAAGCAGCAGCAAATGGAAATTGGATTGGTGGATATCCAACCCTTGCAGACACATCTGACTTCAGTTTCTATAGTTATTCTGTTATCATGCAGTTATTTGTCTTCTTTTATACTGTCTGCCAAGTGCTGGACAGATGGAAACCCACCTGTGACATCATTCCTCTGGGCTTCAAAAGGGGAAATCAAGAACAATTAATGGAAGCTTTTTTAAAAAGAAAAGAGATAATTTAAAGCAAAAATATTCTCTGTTACTTATAGTACAATCAACAATTTCAGCTGGCTACCCGTGATACACCTGCTGTCTTCCCATCTCCACCAAGCTGAAGGGGCTATTGTTGATGTAGAGAAACCCAACTGCTCCCACACCCCCAGCCAGCCCTTTGGGGCATTGATGCAGCCATATTCTCAAACTAGGAGTTGTCTCTCAGCTAGGTACAATCTCATAGGTATGTGCATGGAACTAAGCCTGAAATGACCAGTAGAAAGTTATATGTGCCCACCTGGAACTGCCTGTGTCTGGAGCCCTTATTTGAGATGCTGGCGACCAGGGCAGAAATCCTTATTCTAGGATAACCCCACACCACAGGCTAACGTGAGTCAGGGTTTCCACACAAGTCTTCCTTTCTCACCCAGTGCACATTTAATTAATTTACAGAGTCACAAATTTGCAAGAATAAAGGTAGTTACCGAAGGCTCTTCCCTGAGACGTGGGATTAATCAACCAGAACAGAGATTTTAGCCTGAATTTCCTGTGTGATTTAAAAACGAGGAAGCTGATTGATCTCAGCAGCATCCTCCATCCCTTAACAAACTCCTCATAGACATATCTCAGAATTGATTCTTCAGTGCCTAAATAGCCTGGGAATTAGCCATTACAAAACTGCAATTAGGTTTTGACAAGGCCATTTAAAACTAACCTCCTCTGAGAATGGAGAGCAGGTAAAAAGAGAAGAAAACAATGATGCCCCAGTGCTTCAAGCAGCTTTAGTTCCAACTCTGAAAGCTAAATGATTTTGGAGCACAAAGGTTTTTGCTCAGACTGTTGTCCCTAAATTTCCTAGGTGTTTAAAGAATCATACTTCTTTCTCTCTAAATTGTCTCCTGTATTTCAGTCCCTTGCATCTGTTTCCATAGACATTTAGGTGAGAGTTTGTTATCCTAAAATGTAGTTCAAAACTGAACTCCACCTCCAAACACTACTAACCGGGACTTCTAAAAATTGTCATAGGAGCTTTTGTTGAATATGAACGTCAGTTTTGTGTGCTACATAAACAACAGTACTTCACTGCATTTTGGCATAAGATGGCACTTACACCGCTTCCCATGAGTATATGAACCAAGATTCAAAACCTCTTTAGCTTCCAGGAAATCTTCAATCAAATTCCATGTTAGCCTGCATAAATCACATTATGTTCCACTTCACTGAGGTTTTTCAAACTTTTTCAGTCTCTAGCAACTGTATGGTAATAATATGTAATATAATGTATTGCTTAAGTTTGCATTGTTTTCCTTTTTTCGTATTTAACTCTTTCGAATCTTCGTCTGATAAAGACAGAAGTTTTCTTTTGCTTGCATTAGTCCTGTTGGAAGTGGAATGAACTGAAGGTCACTCCTAACAATTTTTGTTCTTTTATTGCGATTTCCTTTTTTCTTTACAGAAAACATTTCCCTTCTTTTACAGCCCAAAATTGGCCAGATGAGACAGTTACTTGTCTGGATGAATCCTTTCCTGCAGTCCCAGTGGGGTGCTGCCCACTCACTCAGTACTGTAAAAGTGGAGCTGTTCTGCAATCAGTTATTAATAGTGCCCATTAGCCCTCCGAGGTGTTTGCAATATTATTGCAGAGGGCTAGTACAATAGAGGGAAGTCTGGGACACAGCATGAAGGAAAGGCACGCAGAGCCACCTAACAGCATGCAGCTATCAGAGGCGGCAGTTTTTGCGGAAGAGAGACAGGAGCTCTGCTGAGGACAGCGTGCATGTGCTGCTGGAGCATCTGTCCCTGTAATGTCAAAGTCTTGGCCCAGGCAAAGCTCCCACTGGAGGACTGCATGGCTGAGCCCAGAGAGTTGTAGTGAATGGAGCTAAATCCTGGGAGTGTTCCCCAGGGCTCAGTTTTGGGGCCAG
>NW_010330618.1:0-4186 GCF_000700745.2 Antrostomus carolinensis
AAAATATAAATTATATTTTATAATTTTTATATATGTTATAAATTATAAAATGTCAATCCATGAAAATTTCTCACAAATACTTTTTAAGTCAGTCTAGAATGCAGTATTTCTTCTCTTGGTTCACAACAATGTTTTTACAATAGATGTAAAAAACAGTAGACAAATCAAGCAAGTCTTGTTCCTTTGTTTCATGCATCTCTTGTTTTGGCACCATATAACACAGTCATACATTCCTAGTTGTTCCATTTGACAAGTGCAACAGCCATGCAGTAGGTGTCCACTAGACAATCTACACCCAAGAGTGAACACCAGGCATGAAATTGGCTGTACTTACTTTGGTGTTTCAGAGGACCCAGGGGATAATCCACTAGCATGGACTGCAGATTGCAATTTTGGGATGGAGCCTAGGAATTACAGGGGAGTGGTGGGCTTTTATTCATGCTGATTCATGATTCATAACTTTTGATTCATAACTACCAACACTAGCTCATAAAGACTGGAAGAAATGAATTAACGGAAGAAAGAAAGGGAGCTGTGAACACTCCTGTGCTCTTTTTTGCCTGCTTTGGAGAAAGTCTTGTGCAAGTTTGGAGTTGATTCTTTTTGTAATGTCTTTTGAAAGTGCTTTGATTCCCATTGAGCATTTTTCATAATGTCATTCTAAACAAAGTTAGTATTCAGATGACTCTCTCATGCACGAACAAAGTAGTTGAAATGGCTTGTAAATATATTAGTAGGTATTAACTTGCTGCCTTAGGTTATAAGCCTTCTTTTAAAAGAAGATAATATTTGTGTAGAGTGAATAGCTTTATTGAATTATAACTTATAATGCAACATTACAGGCTGTCAATGAATGACATCATGTTTCTGTAATGGTTGTATTTGAGAAGAGTCTCCACAGTCACAGAAAAGCAGCTACTTAGAGTAGAAAATCTGGAAACTTTATCAAGTCTGTTTCTTTTTTTCCCCAGAGTAAAGACTGGAAACAGAACTTTTTACAAATACCACTTTCTTGTAGTAACTTGACTTACAGTAAAGCTAGATGCACAATCTAAGAAATATATTACACTTTCAGATATTAATCACTTCTCACTTTCTATTCTCTTGTACACTAAAAAGATGAACACAAACAAAGGGTCTTTGTCCATCATCTGTAACCAAAGAACAAGGAGAAGTTAGCATTTCCTTTTAGTGCACTTTTCAGACTAACAGTCTTGATTGCTAGTTTACAATAGTTACTTAATAACTTTCAAATTTTGCACCCAGATGCTTATGAGATAGAAATAAAAAGACTGGAAGTTGCACAGATTATTTTGTCCAAAACTCATGGTGCTTTAAAACTATAAAATTAAATTATGTTCCTTCAGTATGTGGATCTCTTCAGAAAACTCAGGTCTACGGTAGTGAACGGAATTAACTAGGCTTCCTGGGTCACAATAATAAAGTTGATGAGCACATTCTAACAATTCCATATCACCTACACTTATTTACATGGAAAAAAGAAAACTAATATTCCCAATGTATTTTGAGATCTGTTGAGAGATGTTACCATTTGATTTCACGGGTTCTACAGAATTATATATTAGATAAACAGGCCAACAGTCTGACTTTTCAACATATGGCACTTTTGACAGTACTGCAATGCTGTAGGGTTGGCAGATGGAGCAATATATATTTTCTAGCTAGGAAGTAACCTTTAAAGTAAGACTGTAATGTAACATAGAATATGCTAGGATTTAAGACATTTCTACTTGAGTTCTCACTAGGTATTACTTTCAGTATTATATCTGTTGGACTATTGAGATTAGTTTTGTCTAATTAATTTATCTATACAGCAGTCCTCTGACATTCAACTCCTACATATGGGAATGTATCTGAGTTGAGTTTTTTGATGAACAACGAATTAAATGGGGTTTTTAATTAATACATTATATGGCTTTATTTTGCCATTGAGGAATCAGGGAAAAAAATAAAAAAGAATGTCAGCAAAACCATTTTAGAAAAGCTAATTTTTAAAGAGATTTCCTAAAAATTAACTTGAAAGGGGTTTTTTTCATTCTCTTTGTATATTTTCTTGTTTCTTAAAGTACATTCTCGTAAACAGTAAAAACATAGAATTTAAATAAGATATTCAGAACATATTCGAACTGAATTCAAGTTGAAATACTGACTCTGTAGATGGACCTATTTTTTCATATTCTAGCTTATGGATTCCAGAATTCTCTTTCATTGAGAGTTTTGTTTACCAAGATGTTGTTCACAATACACTGGAGCTTTGCCCTTCTTTGAATGTACCTCAGCCTTCAACTTAATAGCTTGTGCTTCTCTCTAATGACAAAGAACAAAGTCTAACCTGACAAAAACAAAGGAAAGAATGCTACTGTGAATATATTAATGTAAATTGATTTTTATGTAACACTTTAGATTTTCATTTAACTTGTAGTTATCAGGAGATTACAAATAAAGTATTCAGCAAATTTATACTCAAGATATGCCTCATGGGTTGTTCGATCATGATGTACAGGTATCTGTAGCTAACCTTGAATATATACTACTACTTAAAATTTAGTTTATGTATAAACTGCCCTTGAACAACATATTTGACTTAAAGAATATGAAGATACAAGTTATTTATTGACTCAGGCATTCATATTATTTTCCTTACCATTGAGTAAGGTAGACTTTTGGTAGCAAGAGACTAGTAGTATGGCTTCTTGAAACTCATGGTTAGCTTAACATATCTATTGACAAGCAGTACAGCTATTTGTCTGCAGGAGAACAGCAATAAGGTTTTAAGAGCTTAGTATTATATACCATACATAATAAATATTTTTCATTTCAAATTTAGTGTTAAAATCACTGAAAAATAAGGAGGGTAGGGGTTAAAAATAAAGGATAAAGGATGATCTTCACGTCTTATTAACCAAACGAATGAGCTTCAGGATCTGTGGAAGTTGTATCCTAACATCTAAGTTAAATTTAGAAATGTGCTAGTAAAAACACAGAATTCCTTCCACAGTGTATCAGGAAGAAACTAGGCAGACTCTAACTTTTAATGATGATCCATAGCTTCTGATCACCTTTATGCTATGTTAGTGCTTGTATATTTTTACTCACAGATTTTATCTGAAGACCGTCAGTGATACATTACAGAAGTTACTCTTTAATGTGCTTTTTAAGTTTTTACTCTTAAACTATGTGAATCAGAGGTGCTGACAAATAGAGAAAGACAATGTAGATAATGTCAGTGATGATACCTGCTTCCAGTATTCCTCTTATTCTCTCTATTTGCTTTATTTGGCTATGTGAATCAGCACAGAGAGGAAAAGTGGCTTTTTCTTCTCTGAGGATGGCTGTCAGCTTTATATCCTGCCCTTAGTTTTAAAGACAGGAGGTGGTGCCATCTGAATTTCTTCATGCGGGGAACAAGTCACCATTCATAATAAGAATGAGGTTTATCTCTCTGCAGGGGCTAGAAGCATAAGGGTCTTTAACAGTCCATTATGGCATCTGAGGAGTAAGTGTTGACAAATTTGTGGTCTGATTTCCAAAACTCTCAGTTCCAATCCTGCTTTTTCTTTTTACTCTCACATCTCTTGTTTAAGCATCTGACAGTACAACTCAACGCCTCTTTACTAGGAGTTTCTTCATGGTTTCTTCTTGTCTCCTCTGCTATATTTTTTTCCTAGTTTCCCCTCTCAATTTATTTTTTTCTCCTTTTTTATCTTTTCTGTCTCCATTTCCCCCTTTTTGTCTTTTCTACCACAGTATATCCAAGACCAGGAAATTCCTGCTATGACATATATAAATGGAGTAGTCATGATTATTTTTATTACTGATTTCCCCTAAACTATTTCATAGAATCACGGAAGTGTTTACATTGAAAGGAACCTCCTCAGATGATCTAGTGCAACGTTTTCCTGCTTGAGCAGGGCCAGCTACAGCAGATTGTCAAGGACTGTGTTCAGTTGGGTTTTGGATATAGAATCATAGAATGGTTTGAGTTGGAAGGGGACCTTAAAGATCATCTAGTTCCAAGCCCCCTGCAATGAACAGGGACACCCCCCACTAGATCAGGTTGCTCAAAGCTTCATCCAACCTGGTCTTAAACACTTCCAGGGAGGAGGCATCTACAACTTCTCTGGGCAATCTGTCCCAGTGTCTGACCACCCCCACAGTGAAAAAC
>NW_010330619.1:0-3023 GCF_000700745.2 Antrostomus carolinensis
TCTTAATTTTTGCAGAGCTGCAGACTGATTGTCTTGCTTGCCCTTTCATCACAGGATTTTAGTCCAATTTATCTGGAAGATACGCTACTCACTAAGCTGTCTGATTAAATATGAATGTGTAGATTCTCATGCTTCTGTGACTTCAGTGTTTGATACCAAAGTTCATGTCAACAGCAGAGGGCAGGGGAAGAGTAGAGACATGCTACTGCTCAGAACAGTCAGCGTGTCACAGCAGTGGCTGTGTCACTGTTTGCAAGGCTCTGCCCGGGTGAAATGAGAGTCACCCAAGCAAGATTGCCATGGTCGCCACAGGAAAGCAACCCAGATGTCAGTCCCTGCTCTGACTGCAGATGTGGCACAACCTTCTGGCTGAACCACAGGGTGCATCTCAGCGAGCTGTGGGGGGGTAGCAGCAAGAAGGCAGCACACAGGCTTCTCTAAAAGGAGAGAAGAAACCATAACCTTTGCAGAGATGCTGTCCTCAATGATGCTTTGTTCTACATCTGTGGCTTTCCCTGCAGGGGCATGGAAGGGTTTAGAAGCCTTTGTCTGTCCCATAGGTTAGTAGCAGTGGGGTATGATTTCTCCTTTTCTTTGAGGTTCTGGGAGCATGAAAGAGCTCTAGCTGAGTGCAATTCTCAATTAAGTCTTTCTGGGCAATTAAATCTGTGGTTCCAATGTTGGAGAGCCATATTGTCTAATGTAGCAGGAAGACCCAGCAACTGTGTCAGTCTGAGATGAGGCAGCTGGTCCCCTGCTTTGTCCTGGTCGCTTTTTCCTGCCACTTTTTGCAGCATGAGCTGCTCTTGCTGGGTAACATCAGGAGAGGGGTTGACAGTAGCATCCTGGGCTGGTCTGTACTCAAGTCTGGATCGAGTGTTTCCTGTTTCAAAACTTTGCTGTGTCCTGGATTTCAAACAAGTGAATACCATAATGTACAATCAGCATTTACTGACTCCCTCCAGGTCTTAATGAGGAAAAACTGTTAGTACCAGACAGAGATGGCTACCTCACAGGGATTGCAGTCATCAGTTAAAAGTGGAGTCTAGGTCAGTATCTAGAGCTCCTCTCCTGGGAGGGTGAATGAGTGTGTCTGTGTAGATTTAAGTCTTCAGGTTGCAGCTCTGAGTTTATGGACTACATCGGTTTAATGTAGCATGAAGACAGAACAAGATTGCTCTCCAAATGGCTTTGGTAATGAGGATACAATAATCTGTGTTTTTCCAGGCGTATGGAGTGTATTTTTTCAAGTGGCTGCTGAGTGTTTCATTTGGTTTGATATGGACTGACACAAAGCCTAAAGCAGAAGTACAGGAGCATAGTTTGTGCACTAGAAACCTCACTTCACTCACAGAGACTGAGCAGGAGCTGTGCTGCAGTAGAAATGGATTTACCTCCAGAGAAGGACTGAGCCTGTGCCAGAAGATGTGCTTGATGTCTGTGGGATAAACCCACCCCTTCTCAAATGCTTGTGTTTCATTACAGGCTGTTGAGCAAAACTAGATGTATAATTTTGACTAGGCACTGAGCTACAGGGGGAGAGTAGGAATCCAGCACCCAGTTGCTGTCAAATGAGGTTAACTCTCTTCACTACCAAACACCCAGTGTTTGAAGCATGGTGTCTCAGGAGTGCTGGGGTACTACACTAGTCATATTGTGTGTCTACTGTCAATACAGATGCATGGAAGAATTCAAAAAACAAAGCTTCATGCTAGGGACAATGAATTTGACTGTCCTTTAGAACAATGCAGAGCACTTAAGACAAAGTTTCATTATAGGTTAATCTTAAGAGACACTCCCTCCACAACCATTGTAGGGATACTGATTTAAATTTAAATCAGTAAATTTAAATTTAAATACGCTGTCTGGTACAGTGGGAATATGAATTTCCTTTTCTTTCAGTTAAGAAGTGTTTTATATGCTTTTGTACTATCATATGTAAAACTTCTTATGTCTCATGGTGATTAACGGGTACTGTACAAATAAGATAAGGTCAATATTTTTCCCACTTTGTAAAATCTTGCCTCACATTAGTTTGTCATATAAATATGTCTGCTTATTTTTTATGGAAAATGGATGACAATGATATCACTCAAGTGCAAATGTTATGTGAACTGTAGTCTTTTGGATAAAGTTAACAGAAGCTATTGCACAGCTGTGTTCAAAAATCAGTATTCACCTAGCTCATTTGAATATAGAACTGCCTGGAAGGCATTTCTCCATTTCTTATTGGTGGTACTGAAATTATTTGATATTTGGAAACTTGTCTTTGCATGCAGGTGTGATCTCATCAACTTCTGGCTGCAAAACACAGATCTGTTTAGAGCCTTATTTCTGACTCAGCTATCTATGCTGCATAGCACCAGCTACAGATTTATCTGTGGCTCAGACGAAAACAGAGTCATTACTGAGTCACTGTTGCCTCAGGGACAAAAATGTCAACATTTTGTCATCTTGCCCACCTTAGTATATTCACTTTAGTATGAAATCACATTAGAAAAAAATATGTAAGTGCTGACTCATTGGTGCAATTTTCTGCAGCATGTTTTTGATCTCAGATGGAATTCAGGTAGTCCTCTTCTTTCAGTATTATCATCAGCAGTTTTGAAAGAGGAATGGATCATTCATCTGGTAGCTGGCCAGAGGTGAGTAGAGTGCTCAGAAGAACACGTGGCCTAATAGGGTGGAAAATGACCAGTTTGCTTGATATTTAATGAATGTAGCTGTCACTGTCACATTTAGTTGGGATTTGAATGTTTCAGAGACACTTATCTGTCATTCAACCCCCACCATTCTGTGATTCTGTGATTCATATACTCATCTACATGTATGGTGGCAACACCTTCAACCATGAGGCATAAAACAGCTACAGCAGGTACTTAGGCACTGCATACACATGAAATAAATATGTGGTCCTTGCCCTCAAAGGACTTACTGTCTAACACTAGGCCCTGCTTGGTTTTTAAGAGCAGACTTTCTGGTAAGGTTTTAAGTGCTTGTGGTGGGTTGACCCTGGCTAGAGG
>NW_010330620.1:0-7484 GCF_000700745.2 Antrostomus carolinensis
GGCATCTGGCCTCTAGCCAGGGTCAACACACTACAGTGAGGAGATTCAGGGAGAGCAAGGAAATGAACTTTCATGAAGACAATGAATCTCCAGACTACCTAATGACTACTTAATGAGTGTCTAAAGACCGCACTATTATTGAATTTTAATTGCCTTCTTTCTGGCTTTGTCCTATAAAAATGAAAAAGGAGCAAACAATACATGTAATGAAGGGGGATGATTAAAAACTAATACCTAAGAGACACCCAGGCATTTGTGGAAAAGACCACAAGAATAATGTAATGAGAGAAAACTCTGCTACTGTGTGCCTGCAACGTCTTTGGATAAAAATTATATTTTTTACAATTATTAAAAATTGAAATTGTTTTTTAGCATGATCTGGCAGAAGAATAGATTATTGTGTGTCAGCGAGGTAACTAAAGTTACACTGAATTAAATACTGATTAATTACCAATGTATGGAAAATTCAATCCACATTACCGTGTAAGTGCACATGAGCTTCTCAGAGGTTGCTCTTTAGCACTGTGCCCTTAGCGATGCCTGCTTAGACTGTTTTCCACCATATTGAATAAACTTGCATTACTTTAAGCTGTACATAGCTGGAAGGCCCAAATGAAAGGAAACAAAATGCTCCCTAAATCCATCACGCATTTAAACGTGTTCTTTGTTTTGAGTGCCAGGCCTAGTGCTGCACAGTTGCCAGCGGAGCAGGTAGCACTGATGTGTAGCACCAGGACAAACACAGCATAGGGACTTTTTGCTCATAAAACAAGTAAATTTTCAGAGCTTGAAGCCTCAACTTTGAAGCAACAGGCATGCAGAGGTCTGAAAATAACTCTGGCCACTGCAGATCTTGACACAGCCTGGTCATCCAATCAGTTGAACTAAAATAATTTGTATAACGATAAATTAAATTGAATTAAAATTTACATAGATTAAATAGTGTCCTAAAAATATAGACTGACCATGCCTTTTGAATTTATTTTGTGTATTAATAATGTGACTCTATGTAAAATGCAGACAATTCCTGGAAAGCAGGTCAACCTTCTCTGGTGGGTTAGCTCCCTTTGGCTGTCTCACGTGGCTGGGTTGCAGGGTTGATCCCCTCTCCCCACTCTAATGTGCCGTAGTGTTAGATGGTGTGACCGTTGGGACTCCCCAGCAAGCAATGTTGGTGGGAGTAGGAGCATCTGTAATTAATTTCTTCTTAGTGCCAGAAAATTATCTAAAGCAGCACTTGCTCATAAATCAAAAGAAGTCCCCATAAAGATAGATGACAAAATGTTCCAGGTGTTCCCTATATTTTAAATTAGTTTTGAACTTCTGAAATAATTACAAACACGACTTCTTCCTAGGGTTGAAAGACAAGTAAGAAGCAGTACTTCAGAGCAAGACAAAAATACTATTCCAGCTATAGAGACACTGCAAAGCAAACCATCAGAGAGGGAAGTCAGATAAAGCACTAGGTTTTCTGCTACCAAAAGGAACAGGTTTTCAGAATTCTTGCCACATAATGAAATATCTCAAAGGTTATAAGAATAAAGCTGCTGTATTTTAGTATAGTATTTTAGCACCTGAACCTATTTCTTTGCCATCAAAACACTTTTTTATTACTGCATTTATGGTCAGAAGAGACAGGAGAAAGGTCATCCTGTTATTGTCATCTAAGAAAATATACAATTTTTCTCTTTATTAATCAAAAGGCTGTCAGCAAACAAAATGTAAGAGACTAAAAGCTTGGACAGATGACATCTTTGAAGAAAGACATTTTTTCTTCCAGATTTGTGTCTTTTTTTTTCCTAGAAAAATGAGTAGAATTTGAAATGTCTGAAGTGTGAGCTGCATCAGCTGATTGTGCGAAAATGAGCATCAAACAGACTGGTTTCTCAAAGAGATCAAGGCACATTTTCAATGTATTTAATCACAAGCAAAAGACTAGACAGATTAGACTTTTTTGCAGCAACAGATTCAGGGACTTGCAGAATCTGAGGATGTGTTGATTTAATGACAATTCCCATGAGTTATAATGAGTGGCATTCTCACATCTATGAATATTTCCATTTCCCTGTGGTATAGAATCAACTCACTTAAGGTTTCCCAAGAGCAGGAAGAAATTATTCTAGTACTATTCTTCTAGTATTCCTAACTAGAAGAGCCAAAAACGTTTTTGTATGGACCATGTCTCAAGTCCGTGGCAGCAGGAACTGGTAGGGATGAGTAACAACGGGCCAAAAGAAGAGTCTCGGTCCCATCTTCACCTGTTGGAACTATAGGTGCTACTGAGATAAGAATGTGAGACCTTTCATGGGCAATGCAGCACCCCTAAGGCTAAACATGATCCAGTCTCTGCTGTTAACTCTTGTGGCAGAGTCAGTGACAGGAGGTGATCAAGGCAAATAACCTCCTCAGGGCGGAGGTGATATGATTTAACTGGATCCCAGAGTAGGGGATGAGAGCACTTAGTTCAGATGGTGAGGATGGGGTGAACTGCTGCCTGACAGACCCAAGCCAGGTGGAGTGGGTCAATGAAGACCAGCAATGTGGTCCAGGGCCACCTCAGCATTTTCCAGGCTTTTTTATGAGGACTCAAGGGGTAAAACCTCAGTGCTGGTGCTATTCGTGTAAAAATACCCTGCTTGATTATCTTGTGGTTCCTGCTTTTCCCAGCAGCTAACATCTGTCCATAACTCCAACAAGACAACAAAGACTCATACAAATGAAGGCAGAGCTAGTACTGGGATGGGAAGGGTTATTGTTGCTGTTCAGTGCTAATGGCTTTTTGCATTATTGTAGCCATTTACCCCTATTCCTTGTGCCTTCTCTGTATCCTGACAGGTATGAATTACTGGCATTGAAAACTGGAAGCAATTTACTGGTGCCACTACCTACGCACAAATTGCTAATTATAGACTAGGAGCAGGGGGAGGGAACCAGGTACTTTATGAATCTGTTTTGATAAATGAGCAAGCAGCTAGGCTGCTGGAGTTGTACTGATTAGCCCTGCAAGTACAGAGCCCTTAAAACAGTACACAGTGTGCTCAAATGTTGTCTGTTGTTGCCCCCCAGTTTAACCTTTAAACACCCATTAAAACCCCCTAGCCTCAACACGCATTGTGGAAGCAAGACAAAAACTCCTTTGATGTACAACTTCACTAAAAGAGCTCTCACTCTTGGATTTGCGACTTCCTACATGGCTTTCCATGCATAAGCACTGCAGAAATTGCAGAAGTTGTTCTCGATCACTGCTGCTTGTTGTGACACTGCTGTCTGCTCTAGGTTGGGTGGGAAGGAATATTCCTTTCCACTTGGGCCATGAAGCGTCCCCTGGATTCAGTAGCTGATTATGTTTCCAATGATCTGGACGAAGAAGTATGAGGAAACCACGTCTGGGAATGCAATGCAAGAAGAGAGATGCAGAAACTCCAGCTGAGCAGAGGCCAAAGAAGAGGCAGAATGCTTTGAAGTGAGTTGTAGACCTCAAATCCAGCCTGGTAAATTAGTTCAAATATATCTCCTCAGCAGGTAGGAAGCTCTGAAAAAGAGACACATTTCTGAAGAGAGTCCCACTATTCCTGTGAGTATTTGTCAGGGCTTTTTTTTAGTTTTCTTTCAAACAAAATAGTAATTAAGTCTTTTGAGTACCAATAACACCATAAACATACCAGCCTTTGTGAAATCAGACAGTCTTGACACAGCTGACCTTGAGTTTCCTGGTCACTGTCGCTGTTAGAGCCCATCACTTAAGTTATCTGATTTCAGCCCTAGTAGGGCACTGGGGAGCACAGAAGGGAAAACTATCTTCCTCACCCTGCCCAGAAAATTGAATGTGAATAAGAGATTTTTACAGTGTCAGTCCTTCTTTAATAGCTGAGTATTGCTAAATGTGTCTGAGTTTACAACTGGGTCGGATGAGTTTAATATCAACGATCAAATATAATATAGCAGACTACCTAAATTGCCTTACCGCCATAAGAAGATATACTGAAGTAGGAATGATTCTTTTCATGTTACTAAACCGAGTGCCTTTCATTGCATTGGCACCATGAGGAACTTTTAACTCAGTTCTGAATAAAGCCCTTGATCTGGCTGCAGGCTGACTGTAGGCCATATGAATTACTCTTTTAAGATTTACCACTGTGAAGGTGAAGCTTGTGTTCTTCAGCAAACAGTTGTCAATAAAATAGCACCTTCATTAAGAGAAATTAAGGAAAAAGCGCCATGGATAAACAATGGGTTCTGAGATGCTATTTTCATTAAATAAGATCTGTGTTATGGTTTTATCCAGAGGTTGGATCTCCAGCAGTGTGCATGTTTGGCTGCAGAGCCAACTCCAAAGGATGTAGATGTGAAAAAAGTAATTATGACAGGTGGCCAGGACAAATGAATAAGTGAGGAGGCAGGAGAGGAAACCAGCAGAACAGGCAACCCATATGCACCACTCATCTCCCAAAGAAGCACTGGTGACTTAGCACATGAGAATCTTTAGCGCAGAAGGATGAAACTGAGGCAAGTCAGAAAAGGAATGTCAAACGTGCTGCTGGAGAAGTGTACAAATGTGACTATTCTCATCAATAGACAGAAGGCAAGAAAATTAGGTGGTAATGAATGAACCGAACTGAACTCAGGAGCTCTGGAAGATAAGGTTGGCATCTGATGTACTTTATGGCTTTGGTAGGCCAAGAGACACAGATAGAAAGTTCTTCAATCACTGTACGTGGGTGTACTTCATAGGCACAATCACAATATGTTTTGACTCAGAAAGACTCGCACTGGGTGTGACTTTGCCTACTGACCTGTGGGTAGTTCTCGTCAGTGTCCACCCAACTCATTTCCTCTTTGAGAAATTTTGTTCACCACTTGAAAATACATGTCAAGACCCTACACATTGGCTCTGTCAGGCTACTGGAAGCTAGTCACTGCCGTGGTATTGCTTGGTGGTGACTGAGCTAGCAGAGCACGCTCAATGCTATTTCACAGTCTGTGGATTTAGCATGGTAGATACTCAGTGAAACAGCTCTCAAAATGGAGAGCAAAGGGAGGTTGGTTTTTTGTTTTTTTTTCCTAAGTCTGGCCTGGGGAAGGGAAGAAAGTGCAAGCTGCCAGGACCTTGGGGTAATGGAGTTTTTGGGTAGCAAGAAAAGTTGCCTGGGCAGAGAAGGGACTGGGAAGGGAAGCCCCATATGAGGGTAGCAGAGTGGGCAGTGTATGGGCACAAGCATACATTTCCATGCTGAAACAGAAAATAGTTTTCAAAAGAAAATGTCTGTGAAGAAAATGAGAGGGTGGACAGAAAACATCCACGAAGGTGTTCAAGCACATATACTAAGACACATAGCTTGGACAGCTTCCTTCAGCAGAGGTGGAAGGTTAAGTTCTTCTTGCTTCCTCTCGTTGGGGAAAATATCGAGTGCCAAAAGCTGTCTTGTGTCTTGAGACAAAAACAGGTGCCAAAACCTACAGCTGGCAAGGACTCCAGCTATGTTCAGGTTGAGACATTTAACCACAAGGCCAAAGGAAGAGGTTGTTGCAAAAAAAATCAAAAACTGGAAGACAGGCTCTAACCCTGCACTGGTATGCTTATGAATAGTGGCAGCTACAAAGTTCAAGTCACTTGGCTCACTGCAGAGTTCAGCATGTGAAACACAAGGATCTGTGCAAAGTAGCCTGTATAGCACAGTAGTAGCCTTTCTGACTTCCTGGGCAGCTCTGCAGGTATGATTTTTATGCAGCAATAAAAGCAAGAAGCAGTTATTTTCATCAGCAGGGTCTTTTCTGTTTGAAAGTGCCTGGGCGAAGGTTAGCTGATCAGAGAGCTGTATAGAACATTATACTGAGACTGTCAATCATGTCTGTTTTTCTTTTCTAAGCAAAAAGATGCAGGCAGACTGTATCTTTCTGAATTCTGCTATAGTGTGTTTGTGTTAATCAGAGGAAAAAAGGTTCAGAGATGTTGCCACATTTAAATGCAAAAGTAGAAATCCGAGTTTTCTCTAGTTTCAGTGTATTTGCTTCTGAAAATATTACGGCTTCTCAATGTACACCATTGTACAAAATGCTGCCGTTTTTCAGTCAGAAACAACTTGCCACAGGTGGGTCTTAGCAGAATGCCTATAGAAAAACCTCTGAGTACCTGCCCACTGATAAGCTGTCAGAGAGAGCATCCCTCGGCTAACCACAACATCTCTAGTATCTGGATGCTGTGCCCAACTCAGACTTTGAAAAGCATTTCAAAGCCACCAACTGGATTCAGATATGCAATTATTACTTTATCATTACTTGTTTTAATTTTTTTGTTTAAATTAATTGATTATACTGAGCCTATTCAGATTTAGACCATGTTTCTTCTCATGTTTTAGTTCCAGTGATGTCTCTGTACAGAAACAATGGAGGAAGGATGAAGTATGCACCGTGGAGGCCAAAATAGTTATTTATAATAGCCTGCTAAGAGAGGCCCACTGCTCATGGGCAAGCTGAGAAACTAAATTCACAGTGCTTGGCTATTCCTTGAGACAAGACTCTGGGAGCTGAAGTTGTTACTAACTTCCAGCACAGTTAGAGCATCTCCTGTAGCCAGGGATAAAGACAATGAGATCAGAGGTGTAGGGCATAGGGACGAGTTGGAAGGGACGGTGCCTGGAAATTATACCTTAAGCATTGAAAGTTTTGCTGTCTGTACTCTATACATACATCAGGCTACTAGAGTTAGCCCAGAGAAGGGCTAACCTGTTACCTGTCCTTTCTTGAACCGTTGGCATTTCAGTCCCTTCTCAGCTCCATGGTTCTAGTCCAGAGAAAGGCAAGAGGCATCCTTTCTTGCCTGCCCAAGCAAGGATGCTCTCTGTCATCTAAAACACACAAACTCCTCCTGACTCTGATACCTCGGTTTGAGGCAGCACATTTATAGCTTTTTCTTAGAGAAGCAAAATGACTCAAGAAAGCAAGTGCCTGACTCCAGATTATCTGCTGCCCCTGTTTCAGACCACAGAATTGGGAAGTGTTGATTATTGCTGCTTATCCTCGTGCTTTATTTTCTTGCAAAGTATAAGTTTTTGCTGTTCAATTTGCCTAAGTGAAATTATTCTTGCTCTCATTGCTCTTATTCACTGTACGGCTCTAGCCCAGCTCTTTAGCTGGATTCCTCCTTGTACTGAGGCTATACACTCTGTTGCCCAGCTCTACATCTGTCTTTCTTGAGCTACTTTCCCAAGGTGGTCACAGAGATTAAGGGTGCCTCTTCCAAGGATTTGGTGAGACCTTCGCAAGAGTGGGATGTGTTTTTTTCTCTCTCAGATAGCAGAGATCAGGAACTCACTCGCTGATAGTACAAAGTTAGAGTAGCAGACTTCTGGCAGCACTGCTGGTTAAATAATGCCTGCCAGGGAAAAGATAAAAGGGGAAATAAGATCATGAAAACTCAGGCTGTTCAGCCTGGAGAAGAGGAGGCTTAGGGGAGATCTTATCACAGAATCACAGAATGTTGGGGA
>NW_010330621.1:0-748 GCF_000700745.2 Antrostomus carolinensis
AACCTCATGAGGTTTACATGGAACCACTTCTCAGCTTTGTCCAGGTCCCTCAGGGAGAGGGGCACAACCATGGGAATGAATATTTCAAAGCCAAAGCAACTCCAAGCTCCATGGCTTTGCAGGTGTCAGTCATTCCAATCCCCTTGATCACCTCCACATGACCAACCCCCCAGGGCAGAAACACCTGAACCCTTGGCCAGCAAGTGCCTGCATGAGGAGGGAGCCCTTTGGCAGAGCCCAGCTCCACCTGCTATAAAAAGCCCAAGAGGGAGGCAGGCAGGGTGTGCTCTGAGTGGGGGGTTTGTGATTGTGGTGAGGAGCTCCAGGGGGTTGAGAGCCATGGTGAGTAGCTGTGGGGCTTGGCTTTGCTCTCTGATGGCCATGGCTGGTCCTTCCCCAGCTCTGCAGGAGGATGAAGCTGGAGGAAGCTTTTCTTTCCAGCTGAGGGAAGGTGTCTGGCCTTTGGCTGGGTGTTTCCTTGTGGATGGGAGATGTTGTGGGTGTGGAGGGAGCATTGTGAGTACTGGAGAAGGGGCTGCTGGGGGTGCAGAGCTTGGAATGGAGAGCTGGTCTCTTGAGCTGGGTTGCCCTTACAAGCCTGGTGGTCACCTCTTCCTGGCCTGGGGAGGACTACCCTGCTGAGATGCCTTCTGTCCTGCCTATGTTGCTGCATGAAAGTACTTTGAAGGTCTTGCTGCCGGTATCTGATGGAAGACTCAGCTGGGTGCCCATCTGGTGTTGCTGTGGG
>NW_010330622.1:0-23663 GCF_000700745.2 Antrostomus carolinensis
GGAAAGGTGCCCGGCAGAAAAGGACCTGGGGAACATGAGCCAGCAGTCTGCCTGAGAAGTGATTGAGAAAGAGTTCCTTAATATTTAGAAGCTTTGACAATTTTTTAGGGGGACGTGATAACTGGTTGCGACTGACACTCAATACGGTCAGGTACTGAAGTAAGGATATTTCTGGTGGCAACAGTGTCAAGTCTATTTGTTTCAAGTAACAGGATTTCCAGATAAGTTAGATTACCTGTATTTGAACGCAATTTTTTAATTTTGTTATTGTGTAAGAGCAAATATTTTAAATTTTGGTTTTCAAAAGCAAGCAGAGGCATGCTCCCTAGTCCCTTATCATTTAGCCTAAGTGTGAAATTCCCATATTTTTCTTCAGGCGACATGTACGTTGGTCCATTTTCATCACTTTCAGATTCATTGCTGATAATAGGTCTGGTCTGTCATCTCCACTGACAGCTTCTGAAAGGATTTGGTTTAGTTCTCCAATATTCTTTCCAGTTGATGTACGTAGAGTGTGTTTTCTCACACCTGTTTCAGAGACACCTTGAGACATCATGGCAGCATTTATCTCAGCTGAGGATTCACATTCATTCCTTTTTTTGAGGTAAATAACTTCTTGATCTATTTTCAGCCATTTTATGGCTTTCCACATAGCCAGCTGCTTTAGGAACTTCAAGTGAAATCTCAAACTTTTCATAGTTAGGTTGGCTACTTTAAGATTCTTTGATGAATGTAATGAGTTTTTCCTGGCATCATTAAACTGGAATCTCATGAAAGCTTTTGTTTAGTGCTTTTGTATTTAGACTACATGGAATTTCATCTTCTATGAAAGACACATTGTTCCTTTTTCTGGGTTCCTAATTGATTCTTATCAGTATCTTTTAAGAAATCAAACTGTAAGTGTGAAGCCTGTGTGGGATAATATGTTTTTACATTAGTAGACTCAGCCAGCAATTCTATGAGATCTTGATAAAAATCTAGACTTTTTCCACGTTGGTGAACTCCCTCACTTCTCTGTTTACCCCCCAAAAAGGAATTCTTCTAACTGCAGTGCTTTATGTTAATACCTTGTTTTTCCAAACAAGAGACTACAGATCACAAAACATACATCACAAATATGTGATTTGTTGCTTGACATTTCATAGAATAGCCCAACCTGTCTCGGATTAACAGACACTGCTCAGATGAGTGGATGTTCCACAGTTCTCTAGAGTTCTGTTGCATGTTCTTCGTGCTTTAAACTTTAATTTGCTATGTTAAAATTTATGTTCTTCTGTGATGTGTCATCATAAACTGTATTTCCCCAACTTCACTTGACTGCCAGTTGACAAACCAAAGATATTACTTGGTCTTTTCCTCTTCCCTTATGGGCAGATTTATACTCCTATACTCTGTAAATCTTTAAACGCGTGTCCCTCGGATAGATCTATGTTTTTCCTAGTTCCTTTAATAAAAGTCTTTCTGCTGATGGAAACGGGACCTGGGGGTGCTGATAGACAGGAGGCTGAACATGAGCCAGCAGTGTGCCCAGGTGGCCAAGAAGGCCAACGGCATCCTGGCCTGCATCAAGAACAGTGTGGCCAGCAGGAGCAGGGAAGTGATCCTTCCCCTGTACTCTGCGTTAGTGAGGCCACACCTTGAGTACTGTGTTCAGCTCTGGGCCCCTCAGTTCAGGAAGGACATTGAGGTGCTGGAGCGGGTCCAGAGAAGAGCAACGAGGCTGGTGAAGGGACTTGAGCACAAGTCCTATGAGGAGAGGCTGAGGGAGCTGGGGTTGTTTAGTCTGGAGAAGAGAAGGCTTAGAGGTGACCTCATCACTCTCTTCAACTACCTGAAGGGAGGTTATAGCCAGGTGGGGGTTGGTCTCTTCTCCCAGGCAACCAACAATAGGACAAGGGGGCATGGGCTCAAGCTCTGCCAGGGGAGGTTTAGGTTAGATGTTAGGAAGAAATTCTTTACAGAGAGGGTAATCAGGCACTGGAACGGCCTGCCCAGAGAGGTGGTGGATTCACCATCCCTGGAGGTTTTTAAAAAGAGATTGGACGTGGCCCTTAGTGCCATGATATAGTAATTGGAGTTGGATCAGGGGTTGGACTTGATGATCTTGGAGGTCTTTTCCAACCCAGTCTATTCTATGATTCTATGATGGGGTAAAGTTGTACAAAATTATTATAATATCCTTAGCCCATATTAATAAAACAGCTTTAATGTCAAGCGGAACCTTTGCAGACAACGTACAGTGTTTCTGTTGAGCCTGTACCTGCGTTTCTTTGTTTCATACGGATAGGAGGATTGTTACTAGCCGTCTGTCTCTACAGTGTTGGATTTCTTTCTGTTCCGATTTTACATTTCCTCACTTTTAGATTAAAGGATTTTACTTGCCCTTCTTGTCACAGCAACACAGTGGAACTCCCACCCAGGTGCCCAAAGCCTGCTAGGACTGTGTAACCAGGCTTTCCCTGCTTAACGACTCCACTGACGACTCCACACAACATCTGCAAACTTGGTTTGCCATGACTAATAGTTTCCAATTCTCCTGATGAATTCCTGAGTAGTTTCCAAGGTGCACTACCTTAATTTGTAGTCACCATGGGACCCTCCCTATGATCCTCTCTGATTATCTTCCTTCATACCTTGCAAAGATAAGCCTGTTACAAAATACTGCTCTTTGGAAATAACACCTGCTTGGTAAGACACTTGATGGCACTTGCATGCCAGCTGCAGTAATAAAAACAACAAACATGAATTGTTGCAAACAATTTATTAGGTAGTAATAAATAAGAATTTAGCAGAAAGAACTATACAGCAATAAGGCATATTAATACTATTGTTAAATATGCAACTGACACACTTTTTAACGTTTTTCCTCTAGTTTTCTAACAAAGTGCTATATAGAGAAGTGTATTTCTGATACCAGTGCCAAGTGATAGCACGGATGCACTATGAAGGAGCTGACTGTTGCATTATTTACCTTAAATAAAACAATCCATGATTTACTGTTATTTATGACAATGAAGTTTAAGTAGAAAAGTATACTTTGCTAAGAAGATTACAAAATATGAGTCTCCTGTTCACTTTTTTTAACTGCTTACTACTTTAATTTCTCAAACTGCACTTACTAGTGGTAAAGTATGAGTAAAGTTATTATACAACAGCACAGTTCCTAAACATTCATTTTAACTTTTATCTGAAAACTTAGAGGCAAGTGCTAATTTTCATTTTTTAAAAAAAACAACTTTTACAAAATATTGCACACTGCTTTAGCATGCAGTTTACATGGAAGAAATAGCCAAGTGCACTTAAAACCCTGAAATACAACCAGAAATTTTAAAGATTTGTATTATGGATACTATTTTAACATACAAGGATATATTTCAGACTGCATAGGGTCCCACCTTACATTTGAGACCCAACTTGTTGAGACCCAACCCTGACTCAGCAAGAGCAGGCATAATGCTTACAAAATGTATCTGAGTTTCTTGTATTACCAGTCTTCCTTCCTGCATGCTGCACTGCTCATAGCCTCAAGAAGCTGAAGAAATGAGTAGGAAAATTTGTTTAACAGAAATAACTTAGTACCTCCTGTATCAGTTTTTGTTACTGCAGATGTGTTGCAATCCAGGGTAAGATTTATTAAACTTTCTGAAGTCCTCTGAGTTAAGATTCATTTGTAAATCTGTATCTCGCCCTCCTCCATATACACATTTTATATTGCACAGCAAAAGTAAAAACCCATTTTTTTAAAAAACCCAAGCATGCTAAACATTTAATATGGCTTCTGAATGATTTAAAGTATTTCCCTTTTGACATCCTCATGCAATATTTTAGAATAAATATGAATACGAAGTACGAGAAAGTTAAGAGTAAAAATAAAGCCAACTAGAACACTTGTCAGAAAACAAATAAAAACCAAGAGTTTATCAAAAGTAGTTGCTCAAAGGTCTAACTGGTCTTTTAAGCGTACTTATCAACAGTATCTTAAAAATAAAATGTGTCTACAAAATATTGTTACGTATACATCCTCCTTGATGTTCCACAGAATGACACAAAAGGTAAAGAGGTTAACTGAGACTTGCTTAATGGCACTGGTAGTCCCATAGTCCTCTGGGAACAAAAGCCTTACTTGATTCATGCTCGTCCAACTCAGTAAACCATTTACATTTCATTAGCTTTATTGGTTAAGCTCAAGCTCTACAATAGCTTATATATGAAACACAAAAATATTTATAAAAATAATAGATAAGTTGTATAGTTTTTTTAAAAAAATATATAAACCATGCAGCTTCTGTACAAAGTTAAAAAAACTGTACAAATGGACTTTTCTATTGTGTAAAATTCATGTACATGGAAGTCTTCTGTTACGATGAGAAATAAGTTGGTTTTTGCTTAGCCATAAGATGCTGGTTTGTAATTATTCTTCATTTCTATCATTCATTTCTTTCACTTGGCATTAATTGGCCATTTAATTTAATCAGAAGTTTTACAACGAGAGCTGCCTGTTATAAAGGTATAAATTGAATTCTATCAGCATTTCAGAACTATGACACAATTAATTTAAGTATATGGCAAATGCAAGTAGACAAAGACAATGTTAGAAGTTGCATCACTTTAGAAATAAGGAAAATAAAACCTACATTTTTCTCAGAAAGTGTTTTTCAAAATACTCAATCTCTTCCACTATAATCACCTTTTTATATAAGAATCAAAACCAACTACTGTCAAAGTATGCAAGATACTCAAAGCTATAATTTTGTGTGAACACATTTTAACATGGTATATTACCACTGATGCAGAGTCGGGTAAAACAAGCATTTTCCATCAGACATCCACAAACACTATCAAAAGCTGTAGCAATTGCAGTGAAGTTGCTTTAAAACACTGCTTTCACAGATCCTCAGTTTTATCCAATCTCAAACTTCCCTAGTTTTGATAGCAAAGTTGCCAACTCTAACACTGTGATTCTCATCATATTTAGAATTCTCCTTAGAGTCTGAGGGATTTGGCACGTGCAACAAGCAGTTTCCATTAAAAAAAAAAAAAGTTCAATGGTTACAGATGCATTTTATGTATTTTGAACCCTAAAGGCTTTGCATGCTAGGAAAACAAGCAAACATTCTGAAATATTAAAAAGTTTTAAGATAACTTTTGTGGGGGTTTAGCTTGGGCTTCTTTTATATTGTACAAGGGCGGTCAATCTCAACAGAGAATAGGCATGTATCTAGTTAAGGAAAATATAACTGAACATAAAGGATCAAAAATTACCATGCTTACCTGTTTGGTATGCACAATAAAGCTCATTTTGTTTTCCAGACTGTGGATTTGAAAACATGCATCGCCATCTCCCAACTGCCACATAAAGCAACCATACTTTAGGCTGAGGAGTAAAGCCTACAATAAAATGTAAGGAAACTGTCACTCAGAAAATATACAAACTGAATTATCCTGTGTTCACTTAGACAGGACTCTGACTGTAAGCTGTAGCTTATAAAGTAGTCAAGTGTAAAAATACAAGATTTTCTATTAGTAGCACCTTATAAAGATCTTAAAATCTTGGAAATCTTCACAGTCAAGTTTATCCAAAGAGTCAGATGTGAAATGACAACTAGCACAAAGAATTTAAGAGAACAGAATTAAGCTTAGCAGTTATCACTGGCAGTTCACTTAAGCTGACCTTTGTTTCCATGTTGAGGAGGTGCAGCCCTTTTACATTGACTCCTACATACACTTTGATGACTTTATGGCTACTTGAACTTGCTTTGGTGAATATCTGTCCTGTGAAAAAAGCTGCTCCGTAAGTAGGAATTTCCCAGCAATTCTGTAAGAACATGCGCTGAAGGTGATGCATCTCTTTACTTACACCTTCGCTGGTGCTGAGATTCTATAAATAAAGGAACAATCCATCAACAAGTCTTCCCAAATAGTTGTGGTTATTTGAAGAAAAAACGCTATTTAGTGGAATTCCAACTAAAATAGTTTTACATGTATACCTGAACTCGCAGTATCCCCACTACAAAGTTAACACTGGAGATAAAAGAACAGATGAAAATTATTTTTACTTCTGACAAACAGATCAACTGTAAAGGTACAAGAAAAACAACATTACAACAACCCATCCCAAAAATTCAGAACTTACACATTTCTAGCTTTATATACCAGTGTTTTTGTTCATTAACTGACAACCAGTCAAAAAATGTTTAAAACAGAATGTTCTACTATTTGATTATTTATCTCACCTTGTATTCATGAAGTATCCTGTTTGTCCAGTGAGGAGCTTTACTTTTCAGTTTAGTGATTGGTACTATAGATTTAAGATTTTCTTCACTAAGAGAAAAACAAAGCAGAAAAAAAGTTTTTCTTCACTAAACAACTTAAGGAGAAAGAACAACGTCTGCCAGTTTGTATCTTCAAGTCCCACATTGAGCTAGACAGTCAGCTCCTACTCTATCTTGCTTCATCAGGTGAGAAGCTTTCCTGAAATGTAAGCTAAGGCTTCCTAAGATACAGTGTAATTCCCAGTTAATGGAGATCCAGCTGTGCATTACACACTTTGTATCACGCATCATGGACACAGCAGGGAGAGGAAATGCTAGTGGCACAACATGTGATTCTTGATTACAGACCAGCTTCATGAATTCCAGTTTGGAAGCCAAAATTAGATATGAACAGCCATTTACACCAGAATATCACATACTCAGAAAAGATGATAGATACTCTTCCCTCCACTGCTGTACTCAGCACTACCAAGGACTTGTCCCAGTTAATTTCCACATGTAAGTTACATATTACATGACATGAAAGTGAAGCTATTTATATAAAGTGCCTTTAAAAAAAAAAAAAACAAACCAAAACAACACAGCAAACAAAAAAACACTAAAAGGAAACCTTTACTAGTTTGCTTTTATGCACAATTAAGATGGTCTCAAAAACCTAGTGATGTAACCTAATAGTAATTTTCAACTCTATTTGTCAGTAACTGCACATGTGAAGCAAAACCCCTGCTCAGGATAACGTGTCCAGGTCTTTAAGGTCAAGGGTACTCCCATACAAACAACAGCCTGGATATATTTTTGAAATTATCAGTCTTTTAATAAACATCTATGTCAATTACATATAATTCAGAATATAAATCTCTCCATCTGTCTGAAGAAGAACAAGTTGAGATATTTTCCAACATCTTCATTTGAACATGGATGGAAAGCATGCCCAAATGCTCACAAGGCTCTTATCTGGCCCAAACTATTTTTCCAAGTAGTCCTATCTATAGAGTCAAACACTCACACTGAGCAGGATCAACTCAGAACCACATTGCTGATTTACCTCAGTGTGGAAAGGAACGCCACCCTGCAGCTGCTAGGGTTCAGCAAAAAAAATTCAGCAGGGGGTAGTTGTGTATTAAACCCAGCTGTGTTTAACTGCACACTCCTGCAGGTGGGTGTCCCACTTAAAGTGCAAGCTCCTGCAGGTGGGTGTCCCACTTAAATCCAGTTCTCCTTATGGTCTACCAACTGTGTAACTGCAGGACAAGACGGGTCAACAGCTGAACCTACTGAACAGCCCCCACAAAAGTTTTCTAGTCAGTGAGCTCATTCACCTAGTTTCCTCTGTAATGCTACAGTCTACACCTAACAGAAGGAAGAGAAGGGAACAAGCACGTGCAGTCAGTACAGCCAGCCCTGTCAGAAGCAGCCCACACTTACATCACAGAAACTATAGCAGAAAATGCCCCCGGATTTACTGATGGTGGAGAATGCAACCAAAGAAAATCAAGTCAAGACAGCTCAGTCAATGCTGTGAATAGGAGAAGTATACTAGCATGCCATGAATGAACCGAGGTACAGATGGTAGGGGTTGGAGTGAAGGTGCACACAGTAGAGAACTGAAATCCTGATGTGCTCAGATACTGCTGTAGAAATGTACAGGGGAGGGAAAAGCCACATCCCAGAACAGCTCAGCTACTGTTGTGCTGGCAAGCAGAGAGAAGGGGAGAGAAAAGCACCATCTGGCAGAGCCCTCCTGGTGCCAGGTTTCTGACCAATTTAGTATAGCAGTTCACATACAAATGAGAGAACAGTAGTATCTCTGCATGGTCTGTCCTCTTCAAAGAGGGATGAAAGCCAATCCTAGAAGAAGTTGGTCTAACTGGCCATAATAAGAGGGTTTTTCAGCACTGTCCAAAGTCTTAGTCCTCTCAAAACCCTTCATTCACATTAATACTGGTACTCATATTGGTATCATTTTATCTCAGTACAGACTTACAGAATACAGAACCTCCATCCCTCTGCCTAGAACTGCAATAATTAAGATAATGCATTTTTCAGACTCCTTGTCCAGCTTCTATTAATACTATGACGGTTATGCAATTATCCTGAACTAGGGCTCAGTGATGGAGAAAAATAATAAATATACCTAAAATTTGAGAGTTTCATAGTAAGTGCTATCCAAAAATATTTAATCTAAAAACATAATTTTAAGTTTTAAACACACATACTTACTTTAGAAAGCCCTGTTTATGTTTCTTGCTCTCATAATTTCCATAGACTATTTGTAGAAGTAGACTTGCCAGTGTGATCAGCTTGGCATCAGGTGATGTATAGAAACCTTTCAGTAAATTATATCTGGCTTCATCAAAAAGGATAAGAATAGCCAATGGATCCTCAATCTGTTAAAAAGATTTAAATACCAAGAAAATGAGCTTAGAAACTATAAATACAATTTCTCACCAATTCAGAGACAGCAGGTGTGATCCTGACTGAAGTGTACATCTTACTAATGCTTTGGAACAGAAAAAATGACGTATTTTCATTGACTTAATTAAACACTTCACTGATCTAACACACAAATTAAAGGTGACTACCATACCATGCCCAATCAAAAGGTTCACAGAAATACGGACATGTGTGGGGTTTTTTCCCCCCATTAATCCATTTTGAATAATATGTTTGAATAATGCCATTTAATTGACCAATTAAATATCTGAAAAATCACAGCATAAGGAAGAAAATTGGGCAGGTTGTTTTTAGCTATATGACAGACAGAGACTGAGGCACAGAGACTTATGATAAATGAAACAGTTAGAAAGGGAAGAAGGAGAGAGAGAAGAGAGAGAGGGCAGGAAGACAAGATGGAGGGAGGGAAGGAAGGAGGGAGGGAAGGAAGAACCCAAAGACTCAAAACTATTACAGAAAAGGAGAGGTCCAGTTTAAATAAGTTAAAGACAGAACAAGGGGAAATGGGTTTAAACTGAAAGAGGGTAGGTTTAGATTAGATATTAGGAAGAAGTTCTTCACTGTGAGGGTGGTCAGACACTGGAACAGATTGCCCAAGGAAGTTGTAGATGCCCCCTCCCTGGAAGTGTTTAAGGCCAGGCTGGATGAGGCTTTGAGCAACCTGGTCTAGTAGAAGGTGTCTCTGCTGATGGTAGGGGGGTTGGAACTAGATTATCCTTAAGGTCCCTTCCAACCCAAACCATTCTATGATTCTAAGTTTGGAAATTACTACAGTCATTAAACACACTGAGTGTTGGTCAAAATGTTCTGACTCTGGCCAATATTTCATGCTATCTCTTCCACGTGCAGACCTTTTTTTCTATTTCCAGCGGAAGTCTCACATCTCTTCTCAGGAAAAGCTGTGAAGTTTCCCTTTGAGGATCCAAGTTTGTCAGTTCAGTGAATATTTCAGGCCAATCTCGAATATGCTGCAAAGGCTTGTGATATGGCTTCAGTTGGAGGCCTGAAAAATAACAGGTTTTGTTTATTAAACACACACACACACATATATATATATATATACACACATATATAATTAAATTCTGCACCAAAACCAGAGTATCTGAAACTAAAGACTCATTAACAAATATTTTTCTGTTTTCTAAACTGCTATATATAAAAGGTTTTGAAAATACAGGTTTACTGACAAAACTCTCAGCATCAAGTCACTAAATGCACTAATGATGAACCTTTGTTATTTTCAGCTTGTCTAAGAGTGAAGTTGTATTTAAAAATTTAATGGAATACCAAGACAGACCTTAAGAACACAATAATACATTAGAGACTTGTCTCAATTATTATGGGAGAAATACAAAGTCCAGTTATCTGGCAGAAAAATACAGATATAACTTATAAAAATATCTGCCATTTTTGGATATATATAAACCATAAACTTTTCAGAACAGACATTATTTTTTTTCAAATCTGTAAAATGTCCTGATTCTTAACAGGGTACAGTCATTCAATGTTTCATGTTCTCCTGTGTATATGAGAGCTGAGAAATTAATACAGATCTTCTGACTACAGTCTTACTACGTACTAGAGTCCACACCTTCAGTTATGCTCATTCACTTACCCTGCCAGTCCCTGTGATTACTGCTTGGCTATTTTCTAGTAGTGAGAAACTACAAGACTGTATCTGCCTTATCCTCACTGCTCTGGCTTTTACATTGTGACATTTCACATTTTATCAAAAACTTCACAGGACATGTTATAGTGCAACATGTTTTCCTTAAAAATAATCTGTTCACCTCGCATTTAAACACAGAAGAACACTATCTGTCCTACAAATGAGAAAACAATGGTCTTTACAGCTGTAAACAAACTGCAAGAAATATATTTTATAACAAAACTTGGCCATTAGTTGTTTGAAGCCATAAATCAGAAGCTGACTCAATTTCAAACTTAGGTTAAATATCTAGAGAACTACTTGTTTTTAACAATGTATCAATGAGCTCTTCCCCTTAAATGCAAGGGTAACACTTCAGTCATTTGAGTAAAACACGGTATACATATTTATAAAAAGCACAAGCAGCAAGACTTCAACACTGAAACGCTTCCTTTTCTTCCAGACATTAACATCGATGTTTAACTGAGGGTTATAGTAGCCATGCAGCATACAGCAAAGGAAAAAGGCAAAGAGCATGACACTGGGAGAAAAAGATTTTAAAAGAATGAAGATTCTCTGCAATATTTATAGATTAAAAAAAAAAAAAAAAGTAACGATGCCACTGTAGTGGAAGATTGACAACAGTAAATACAATTTTACATGCAAGGCTCCTGTGCTCGTGGTAGTCAGTACAGTATCCTACCAGACCTGAACTGTGCTTTTTACATCCATTATAATGTGTTCCATAGCTATCTTGTTGCAGCAGTTCTGTTTACCATGTTTTCTGACAAAACACAATGACAAGCATTGACTCTTTCATGGTTGGTTCTATTTATCTTTTGCTATGTATCTCACACTACAACTACAGTATACTTTTTATTTAGATCAGAAATACTGAAAATACAGCAAACGTAATAATGACGTTTTGCAGCAGAATTCCCTCCCACCAAACATATCTGAACACTTGCTTATCAAAAATAATTTTGGTGCAAAACACATGAAAATTCATATTATTAAAGGATCTAATGAAAATAATTAATCAGCCTTACTTTAATTACTAGTTTTAAACAGACTACATTGGTAAAAACAACTACATGCATCCAATTTCAGATACTCTGGGAAGAAAAATACCACTAAAATCAGGGTAAGTTAGCAGTAAGGACTATGACACCAAAGGTGCCCTAGAACAGAAAGGCAATCTGGACTAGCCCCATCTTCCTAGATGAAATACATTCCAGATGCCAGTGATACAGGGTCAGACCTACTGGGGGTATCCAAAATGATGGCTAAAATGGAGAAGCTGTGAAAGCACAGTTTGGATACATCAGGCTGTAAAGGCTGGGAGTTATCTACTGGAGGAAAGCTTAAGCAGAGGAAATAGAAAAATGGGTTTCACTCCCTACGCAAAAGACAAAAAGAATGAGACCTACAGGGATTACAGAGTCTCTGGCAGGGGCAAGGTGTATTAAAAGACAGTCTAGATACAAATTAACTCCTAAAGAATGGCTTTTAAAAGCTGATAGAAAGGGGTTAATAGAGAATTGTCAGAGAGCATGTTTCATATTTTCCTAAGAAAATATTATTTTTTTCTAAAGGCAAGTAGAAATGAAAAAACTATGATCAAGTCTCACATATAACCATCTTCCTTGTTACTTACTGAGGTTCTCCGAACAGATCCAGATAGTGAAGTACTGCTGAGTTTCTTGAGACAAACGCATCCCCTCCATTATCTGCTGTACAGTAGTATTGTTTCCATGTTTCAACTCCACAGAGCGATATGACCCATCCATACGATAAATTCGTGCCTTTTCATACTACATAAAAATTTAAACATATTAAACAAAGAACTTGCTAAAATGCTTTCTGTTGGTGCTTCTGCAGAGGAAAGCACTTTTGCCATAATTCAGCAACATCCATACTGTTGAGAAAAACAACATTCCACAACTCCTGCACGTTTACTCTTTATCCAAACTGCTTATTTCATGTGCTGTGCCAGTTCTCACACTAAGCTTTTCACCACAATGACTCCAAGAAAGATCTTACTGGTATTTTGAGGACTTCACTTCTGTTGAACTCAAAGGTAAGCAGGCATTTAAAAGTTCCTGAGGGATTTAGGCTCAACGGCCTATGCATATCCCTAAATGTCCACCCCACTATTATTGGCAGGTTATGAATCATTCCCCTCATTAGTCTGTACTCCCATAGCTTTCACTGAATTGCACATGGGCCCAGAGTATGCTTCCTGAAAGATGTACTTAAATGTAAATCGGGTCCTTGAAGCATATACACACAAGTCATAAATCAGTGAAACTTCTTGTTTCCATCTCTCTAACAGATAAAATGTTTCAGCTGCTTGACTAAAAAAGTTGCAGGAATTTGTTACTTCCCTTCTTCAAATCTACTTAGTCGTCAGGAACTGAGTTCCTAAAAACCTCTGAAAAAAAAAAATAAATAAAAATGAATGCCTTGGAAAATGACAACTGACTGAAAATGAGGCTGGAATTGAAAACACAAGTCTATTTTTGCTGCAATAGTCATTGTAACTCCAATTGCAGTAATGTCTATCTTTTTTAATTTTAATGTATTAATTCAATAGTAATAAGTGACAATATCACCTATTATGCTGTAAAGTCTACTTAAAATGTGTATTCTAAAAGACACATCTGCCATTTGATCAACTGCATAGTAAGATCCCTAAAGTAAAGGAGGTCAATTCCTCCATTAATTGTTTGCAAGATTAATTCATATAGAGTGAAATGAAGATACTTTAAAACATCTTGAAAAATTGTCATGTTTACTACCACCTACCTACAGAAGTACGAGTTGTATCTGAAGTAGAAGAAAATAAACAAGTGTTTTCATATCACTTGGCTAATTTTAAATCTACTTCAGGATGAGAGAAATCACACCATAAATTTTGTTTACTATCCTGGCTGTATCTCCACTGACTGCCAAGGAAGCCTACACTAACTAATGTGAAGGCTACTGTGTAGAAGCCTGCATTTAGCCAGCCGAGTGGTCCTGTTTATCAACATACAAGATGATAATGTATAAAGAAAGCCAAAGATTGTACGATCAAAAGTAAACATAAATTCAGTAGCTGATGTGATGCTCCTACAAATAAATCAAAACATCATGTTTAAAATCGTAAGTGTATTTCTTGGGCAGTAAGTATAGACAGAAACATTTAAAGAGACAAAATGTCTGTCAATATTTACACTAGGAATATCAGTATATGGCACATTTCCAGTAACAGCTATAAGTGAGCCTAGCTCTTCTACAAATTTACGTGTAAATTAAATAGAAACTTGAAACTATTTAGAAAAGAAATTTGTACAGGTTTATTTGTGACTTCCTTCAGCAGTTTTGCAGTTTCTTCCCACTCATTTTGTTTGTTCTCTTCACAAACATTCAGTGGAGATCTTCCTTGTTGATCAGTAATGTGCTACAAACATAAACAGAAATACTGATAATACATTATTTTCACTGGAGATAGGTATAAACATTTACACATTTTTCACGATAATTTAAATCCTGGATCCCAGGGTTCAAATATGTAATTGATACACAATGGGAAAACTAGAGGTAATGGAAAACATTTAACCATTTTTCGGTAATCTCTCAACAGGATCACTGTGTTTATACACTGTGATCTGCACACAAAATATTTCACATACACAAGCTAGAAACTGTTGCCAAAACTGCTATTTCTATACATAAAAATAACTTACTCTGTCAATTTCTGGATGATTTAGTAGAATTTGTACTATTTCAGCATGCCCACCTCCAGCAGCAAAGTGAAGAGGAGAGCTAAGTTGGCCGTTCAAAAGATTTGGATTGCATTTCCCTTTCTCCAACAGCATTCGAGTGGCTTCAACTTTTCCATACCTGTAGGTAGGTTTAAAGCAGAACAGATACAACAAAGGTAAAATAAAATCTTTTTACAGATAGTCCTAAATATGGAAAAGTATATTTCCATGCTTAAGAGTTTTTAGCTTTGCAGTGACACCAAGGACAATGGAACATTAGTAAGTTTGTAGAAATTAGTACCAGTTCTGCCCTTCTTTGGTAACCATTGGTCTAGTAACCATTTAGTGGATTCATTATAGACAAACTGAACCTTGCTTTAAACTAGGTAAGTTTGGGTAGTTGTAGCAATTCAGTCTTGAATTCATGCAAAACAGAGTTCAGCCTTGCCTGAAAAAAAAAGAAAAAAAATCTGTGCGAGAATCAGAGGAAAGCTTCTGATTGTCACTGGAGATGGATCCTGAGGACTCTTAAGCCTCACGCTGATAAGTGGAAAATCTTGTGTATACTGTTTATGCAAATTTTCTGACAAGCATTAAAAATCAAATAAGTTTGTTTTCTTTAATAACCAAGTTTGATTTTCATGTTATTCATGTCAGACACTATTATGCATAAAGATAAAACAAAAACACTTTTACAACTGAGGAAAGCTCTCGAGCACTTATAGATTAAATCACCACAGAGTTACAGTTAAGACAAGCTGACCTCTGTGGATCACCTAGTCCAGCTTCCCACTCATAGCTTGACTCACCAAAATGTGCTTAGCTCAGCTATTGCTGTGCTGTAAAACTGCTCACAGCCTTCAACTAACAAAGACTATAAAAGTTACCACACTAAACTAGACTCAGTATCTCCAACAGGAATTACAACAGACGCTTCAGGATAGATATAAGAGGCAATAGATAACTCTTTGATATGATCTCCACACCTGGTCTCCTCTGAAACCATTCATACTGAAATTATCCCAAAACCCAAAGGAGTTTTTCTCTTCAGAAGGTTAACACTAACATATATTAGAGTCAAAGTGTAAAAAGTCTAGCGTGTTTTTGATTTCTCATATTTGAGTCTGTGATAAACTACACAAATAATTATCCCTAAAGAATCATGATAGCAAGAATGCATTTGATTGGCAAGACTATATTCATCTGACTCACCAGCATGCATAATGGATAGGTGCCCAGTGGTCACTATCTAACTGATTAACAGAAAACTTTTTATCCAGAAGGTGGCTTAGTAAATCAGAGTCGCCTTCACAAGCACTGCGGTGAAGAGGGAAATCATCTACCCACTGGTGTTCCCTATGAATCAAAAGGGGAAACAGGAGGAAAACACAGTTCAGAAACATTTCAATAGTTGAGAACATAGATTTTTAAAAATTACTAACATAGCAATAACTGTAGATATATATGAAGAATAAAAATGAAGCTCAGGCAGCTAAAATGTGCCAGCAGTCATACAACTAGTATTTTTGTCATGGAGCAGTCAAGCCACGGCTGTATTCATTATGCTGAGAAACGCTTCCCTAATGTTTATCATTTAAACCTTTCTTGATTGTCCTTGAATTGTTGTGTTTCAGTACTTCAAACAGAATTTTTTTAAATACATATTTATACAGTACAGCCCTAAAGTAATAGGAATCTCATTATGAACAAGTCTACTGTAATATAACAAAACAAAATTATCTGTTAATGAAAAAGGAATGTAACATAATACTTGTCCTCTGTGACACTGCTCATGCTACGTTGCCACTTTTCTCTTTTGGGAATCTGAATTTTTGAATAGTCTGGGGCTCCAAGACCAAAGTATGGATTTATTACCACTTTGTCAACCTGTGAAGACATAATTTAAACACAGCTGAAAAAATGTCTTACTGAGATTTGGCTAAACAATCCCCCATCCAGGCCAGGTGTTCTCTTGAAACCAAAGTTATGGTAGTAACATTTTATAATTAAAGAGAATGATGTTAAAATGTGAGGATTTGAAAATCCATTTAGCACTAAGTGTGCAATAAAGAAATCTGATTACGTTAAACATAAAGCACACACTCAAATCAAATAAATGAATCAATTGTAACATGAAAAATGTATGTATGTTTCACAAATATATAAAATGAAAATACAGCTCTTACCCTATTGGTATACTGAAGGTCCGATCCGAACAAGGGATTATAGATACACACATCTGCTTTCTCCAATGCCAGCATTTTACTCTTTATTTCCAGGGCAGTATAACCCATGTGTAACGAGCTCTCTGTTTGACCAGGTTCTATGGCATAGGCAGGGTTTATTACATTTGTTTTAATTCTCTCAAGAGCAGATGGTCTGAATAAAGCTGGGATGGAGTGAGACTGCATGTGCCGTTCATCCAACCACCTGCAGGAGAGAACAGGCAAGTAATTAGTTTTCAGGGAGAAAAGGACTATTTTGGTCATGCATGTCCACTATTTTGTTTAACAGCTGAATGTATGATAAGCACAGATTTATTTTTTTTTTTTAAATTATAATGTGCACAGTCAATTTTATAGCACTAAATTAATCCCCAAATGTGACAATTTTTGACCAAATATAGTTAAGCAAACACAATTCCTGTGGATGCAAATTCTCAAAGAAAAGGAAATTATAAGCTAAGGCAAGAGTAACATTGGTTATAGCCAAAACACTTAACCACACCAACATGTCACCGTTCTGTTTACTTCCAGTTTATCAGTATTGCAACTCTCAACATGCAAATTTTGATACTTAAAGAAGATTTTTTTAAGGGTGCATTGAAGTTTTAATATCTGTGCTGACTTAAACCTTCTAATTCATGTGTTTCATTAGGGAGAGATGGGAAAAAGGCAAAAAAAATCAGAAGATGCAGTTTCCACACTGCTAAGTCTTCGACAAAGGCTGCCACCTGCTTTTTCATAGAGTTGTGCTGAAGGTTATTCTCTTCTAAGTGCCCTCCTACTGACAGTATATAAGGCCTTAGAACCCTCTTATCTGAGCTATGGGGCAAAGTCAGCACTGTACACCTGCTGCATTTTTTCCTGTCATATATGCAGTATAACACAGGGCTTGGGACAAATTATTAATCTCATTTTTTTTATAAATATATTTTCACCAAATTGCTAAATTATTTTAGTGTTATGTTGAATGTGGCACATTTTAACTAACAGTCTAAAGCCAGGTTTGTATTTAGGCTTCTGCACGTACTTTCTCACAAGCTTGAGATAAATAGGTGCTTTGCTGGAATACAATAAATTCCATTTAGTGATTCAGCCTGGAAATAAGAAGAAAGAGAAGTACATGCTTTGGAAAGATATCTCCACTGACAGACAACTTGGATCTTGTCTGTTCCAGAATGATGTGTAAGGCTGGCAGAACATAGCCTGCAGTTCAATGCATAAGCTTAGGCCTAGATTTTTAAGTCCCAGATCCAAGCTATCATGTGCTGCAAAAGGCATATTCCCTTCACTTTCATGGTCCTGCTGGGAAGGAGGACTGTAAAATTGTAGTCATTGTGCTATAAACACCCTCTTGCCTCTCTGAGGTATTTTCATGAATTTTCTCTAAACAGTTTGTAGATAAATTAGTTATGGCAGTTTGAATCTTTGAGAAGTGTTCTTTCAGATTACATACATAGAGAATAATCAATATAAACTATTTTCTACTCTACTTCCAAGGCTTCTCTCACAATTGTAAGGCTCATAACACATTTTAAGCAGAGCTTAGAGTCTGAAGGCATTCATTAAACAGCAAATAAATATAACTGCCATAATGGTATCCATGTAAATATTACGGTTCTACTAATAAACTGTAAAAATACTACACACAGAACCCCTTATGGATAAGCCTGTAACTTACAATTTTTCATGTTAGCCAAGAGTTTCAGCTAACTTTATTAATGCAAATAAGTTCATACATAAGTATGTCTGGTATTTCTTTGTAAAGGGTACATTAAAAAGACCAAAAAACTGCTCACATATTCAGTTTTCAAACTACTATAAATCTGACTAAACTACTAATCACCTTTCTGAAAGCTAAGTCCCTCCTGAAAATACATTTGTATGGCTGGGGAACCCTTCTAAAGGGAGGTTTAATTTAAATGCAGATCTCAATGTTATACAATTAACAGGATTTTTTTACTACACTGGCAAATACTTGTAAATATGACAATTATGTCACTTATAGAAGTTTAAGAATTAGTATTTTATATGATTTTATAAAGCTTTCACTGTGAGGAAGAACTTCCAAAAAGCCAATTGATTTCCATAAGTACACCATGCTTGAGTTTGCAAAAACATTTTTAGAAAAAATTTTAAAAATCTGTTGTCAAAGTTTGTTTCTGATAAACATGAAGAAAATAACACAGTATCACAATGATTTCTTTCTTAATCACAAGAATGCTAGAAAAACTATGCGCTACATCTACAAATTATCTTATTTAACTTCTGTTTTAATATACTTTTACTGATGGCATTTCTTACTTATCCAAGGCAATTAACATTCTTGCAGTAAGTGTAGCAAAATGGGCGCTGGATTCGCTGCAGACTCTCATGATGTCTTGTAAACAGTAGAACACGGGGCACCCAGGACTGTACGCATATTTCGTATTATCTAAAAAGGAAACATACTCTGAAGACACATCAATAAGAAGGATCTTATTTTTCTTTCTGCATCTCTTGGAGTTACACGTTCCTAACTAGTTGAGAGCACGTTCTAACTTTAGACTACCTTAATTTTTTCCAATTTATAATTGATAGAAATTACATACAATCCTTCATGTAACAATTCACAACTCAACAAAGTAGCCTTAAAAACCTTAAAGTGTTCAGTTACTATTCCATCAGTGTGATCAGCTTCATCTGAGGAATTAATATTAAATGTATAATGTTGCCAGAAAAAAAGGACTCAGGACTAGAAGAGCTAGTTATTGCTACTGGTAACTCCATAATAATATTTATTTGATAGTTTTCATCCTTAAGGTCTATCAGTAAGGCAAAAATGAAGAAGTTTCCCCAAAAGCACACAGACATTTACTTCAGGCTTTTTTAAAAAATATTTTCCTGACAAGCAACTTACCTTGCCTTCTAAAGACCTTATTCACCATTCCTTATTCAAACAAAACTGTTTACAGACTTCAATAAGCATTCTTCTCTGAGTAAAAAACACTGAACCGAATAGGATATATTACTTACACCTGCATTCAGTAAATTCTATGCAAGTTAATGCATGTTTTTAAACATAATCAAGTGAACAGATACAGCTTAAAACAGAAGTGTGCTATCATTACAGAAACAGAGGCAATACATTAAAACCAAGGTTTTTTTCCTTAATTTTAAGTAAGTTTTTCAAGTTTCAAAGTATTCAAAGAGAGGTTTCCACCTGAATGCAACTTTTAATGTTTAAAACACAGATAAAGCCAGCATATTTTTAAAAATTCTTAACAGACCCTCAACTGAACTTCTGCTAAAATGGGTGCAACTTCAGAAACTATGGTCAACGTTACCTTTCACAACAGTTGGAACAATGTAAAGTGATGCCTCCTGGCCTGCCTTCTCTCCATCAAGAGGAAACTTCTTCATTAACACTACACGCTTTCCTAGCACAGTATTAAAAAACCCCAAAAGAATTAATTAACCAACAAAACAAATAAACAAACAAAACCAATCTAGAGTTGGCTATCTCAAAGCTTACCAAACTCAATCTTCCTAATTCTAGAAAGAAAAAATTATTATTATGAGCTATAATCTAAAGCAAGCTAAGAAAATCTAAATATATATGAAAAAATAAGGAACATTATGTATATATCCATTAATATGAAAAATGAAATGATTGTACCCCTTTTTTCATAGCAACTTTTCTATACTCCTGATTTTTCATAGTATTTATCCCCAAACCATGTATTTTTAAGTAAACAAGATTCTTTTTGACATGGGAAAGTACAGCTTCATGCTACATTCCATGTTAGGGTGAATGCTTTTTTCACGTAGTGGTGGTACTTTCGATGTTATCTTCCCTTTCACCTTTACAGAATTTAGCATTTCATTTGCTTTTCTGACCTCAGATGCATATTTTAGCAGTGGCCACACTAAGCTGTGCATATTAATGTGTGAGCTCTCTGTGTGAATCAATTTAAAACTCTCTAAACCGTGTATGAAACAGCCAGTTTTTGCTTTTACTATGCATTCCTCAATGTGTATTAGTGCTATTATGTTATTTCATGTTTCTTGCTCAACTACTTTTGGTAAGGCCATCCAACTCCAGTTATTGCCACCCACAACATTTTACCATGCAACCAGCTATTCCTTTTCTAAACTGTTAGCACTGCATTGTCTTGTCCACCCTGACAACCTTCTCAGTACAACTTTACTTATAAAGCAGAGATGAGGTACACAGCAAAAAAAAAAAAAAAAAAAAAAAAAAAAAAAAAAAGTGCTTTAGTCAGTATAGTTTATACCAACCTGGAAATGAAATTTGCTGGGTAAACCCATTTTTGTCAGCACAAGCATGAGGTTGTTTGCTAGACCAGCTATGCAACAATGAAAAAGGAAATGCACTAATCATACTTTATCTGGAAGTGATACAGTTACGCCAGAAACATTTTCATGTCGATACCATCTACTGAACAAGGCTGGCTTTAGAAAAGACTTCAGAGACAATCAATTCACTAGCTCACATCAAGTTTTGGCTGAAATTAAGGATAAAAAATCCACTTCAATCTGATTTACCAGAAGTTTAGCTATAAATCTCAATTTGAGGTGAAGAAGTAGTACAGACGGGCAAAGTTTCACTTAATGAAAATCTTTTAGTAAGCATTTTATAAAATTGGAAGGTAAAAGGAAACAAAGGTAAATTTAAGGTTTTAGCTGTATAGCTGTCTTGGGTTTTTTTGATGAACCTCAAAACATTCCATTTTTATAGAGCTATCAACAATAAATCAGATTAAAATGTTTTTACCTTTAATACCCTGATTGGCGGGGGAAATTGGTTTGGTGGTTTCTAATACATAATCCAAGATGCTCTGGGTTATCTCAGTGCCTCCCTGCAGTTTAGTTTCCAGCAAAACTTTCTTTCTTTTTTTCTTTTGTCCTTCAATGGGAACTTCAAGTAACAAAATCTTTCAAACAATAACAAAACCAAAGGAGTTTAAGCACAACTGAAACAAGCACAGAACTTCTTTTTTGGGTTTTGTTTTTTGTTTTGTTTTGTTTTTAATTGTACCACTGTAAAAGCAGTAACAAAATTCAAGAAGTACTGAATGTGGAGGAGCAGGATGGCAAAGTCAGAACGACCTCCATAACAGCAAGGTTAAGGATAAAGACAAGGCTGCATCCTTGTACTGAGCAGCCCACAGGGCAAAAGGCCCTGAAACGAAATGAAACAAAGATATTACAAAACAGTAAAGTTTTCAAATACCATAAGGATGGGGCAATGCATACTAAGTATATGACATACACAGACATTATTTAAGCAATCTTGTTGTCAGAGTTTATCTTCTGCTATATTGTTATTGTTATATATTTACTATAACTTCTTACTAAAAAAAAAAAAGTAAATAGTTTTACTTCATAGGATTTAGCTCGATATTCCCGAGAATTCAGGCTAGCAGTATTTTTTGGACGAATCACAGCAACATATGCATCTCCAATGTTTTCTGGGTTTCCCATCTCTCCTTCTTATGTTATCACTGGAAACAACAAATAAACAGGAAGTGAAGGTTCAATTGAAAAAAAGAAAAAAAAAATCCAAGAGCACACTAAACTTCAGGATGATATCACAGAATCACAGAATTGCCTAGGTTGGAAAAGACATTTAGGATCATCAAGTCCAATCATTAACCCCACACTGACGAGTCCCCGACTAAACCATGTCCCTAACCACTATGTCCACATGACTCTTAAATCCCTCCAGGGATGGGGACTCCACCACTGCTTTGGGCAACCCCTTCCGATACCTGAGAACCCTTTCACTAAAGAAATTCTTCCTAATATCTAAACTTCCCTTGGCATTATTCATTTATGGTTCTTCAGCTGGAGAAATACCACTGGCTGACAGAATTCTGCTCCCTTTTTAGAAAAGGGGAAAATCCTACATCACACTGATTTCACACAAATAATCTTGTTTTCTAACCCACTTTTAAAATAACAATAATGTAATTTTCTTTCCACTTTGTAACTATCGTCCCCATTTTGCAAGCCAGGCAAAAGGCCAAAGGATTTTAGGGCTCTGAAAAATACATGAAATTGGAAAAGAAAACCATTCTAAAGTGACAAGCATTGTAATTTCTAAGTGCTACAACAAAGTACTGCACCTCTGTGAGTTCCACAGTGACTTCCCCATCCCCCAGGAAGTAGACCACAGTCTTGTCTCCAGCCCAAGTAACAAAGCTGATAAAAGCAAACTATAATAATTTACTTAGTTTTATTTCATCAAGTCTGCAAACTGGTGCACAATTCATTCAAACACAGAGATTCTGAAAGGAATGAGTCTTCAGTTTTTGCAAAAAGTGGTCAGAGGTTTTTAGATTTAAGATAAAACTTTGCTTACCCTTCTGTTTAGCCCAAAGCGACAACTCCTATAATCGCAACATTTTATGAAAATGATAGGGAAAACCTCCTAAGGCACCTTCCAGCTGATCATTTTCTTCATCTGCAAATGAACCCCCTTTCATTCCCTACCATCGGTAAGCACATGCCTTTTGCAGATTAATCCCTCCACAAAGATTTGTAACACTACTGTTTCTAGCTTCTTCACCTCTTCTGGGAGAAACAGAGCTCTTCAGATTCCCATGCCCTTAGTCCATGCCCCAGTATTTTTGCTGGGATCAGACTACCTGAAAACAAATTTAAAAAATCCAACATAAGTAACAGTATGCACATTTTCACCTTTAGTTAAGACAAATACATTAGTTAGATGACTTAATGACGGTACTTGAACAGTAATATCTGAAGAGAAACATCTATTGATTTGCATTACAACAGCACCTTAGAAACATTAAAGAAGCAACATGCCGACTTGTGAGAGCTCATACTTCGGGATATTATGTGTTTTGAAAGGAACAAGAAACAACCATCCCTGATGGGCTGCTGGGAAAGGCAGCTAGCAGTATACCGAGTTTCCTTACGTGTACCGGGGTATACTGGCTTCTGTGGAGGGAACATACACAGGCAGGGCTGGGCCACCGGGCTGGCAAGCGATGGGCAGGTGAACAAGCAGTGGGTGAACTCCCTCCGCCAGTGCTCTGCGCTAAATCCAGAGTGGGGTCAGGATGTCTGGGAAACTGACAGCTCCGAGAGCTGCGGTATGACTCCAGAAAACAAAACCAGGGGATGAAGAAGGGTGGGGTTCCATGGATGTGACAATAAAGATGACCAGGCTCAGAAGGCACCACCAGTGAACTGACCCTGACCAAATCCAAGTGCCACAACGCGTCCCCGCCCCAAGGGATGCAGGTCTGGAGAACGCGCCGCAGCCAGGCGCCTCCCCGCCTCCCACACC
>NW_010330623.1:0-6394 GCF_000700745.2 Antrostomus carolinensis
ATTCTGTGATTCTGTGATTTTCAACGTGTTTCAAATTCTGGCTAAAATATTGTTCATTAAATATGCCTCTTATGTTCATTTCTCCCAGTTCTGAAAAAATTGACAATATACATACAACTAAGGAAATCAGCAAACGGAAAGTCCACAGTACAACAAAGAAAAGCTGATATAGGCTGTCCCAGTAAGGCCTACATTCAAGATTAGGCCCTCAGCTTATTCACCAGAGCAGTTGCCAGTACCTATTCCATGGTACTACGGGTTCCATGGTACTGTCAACAATGATAAGCGGTGTGAAGATGCACAGCAGAACATTTGGACAGTTATGTCAGTGCAAAGGCCACGTGCTTGTGGTCAAGCTCAATTCAATACCAAAGTTACCTTCTTATTTACATCCTAATGTAGTTTTTCTGGGAATAAACTGAGTTTTCCTCAAAGTGCTGTGATAGATGGATCAGATTTGTCACCTTCAGAATTACAGAGAAGTTAGGTTTTTGGGCATATAGCAACTGAGAGGTGTCTTTGCATCTTGAGTACTTACTGTGCAGGTCCCATTCAGGGGTGAAAAAGTTCTGTTTCCTCATGGTGGTCTATTTTTCCTTCCTGTGTCAGGCATTGTGACCAGCAACGGGGAGACCTGGAAGCAGCTACGACGATTTGCACTCATCACTCTGCGTGACTTTGGGATGGGGAAGAAAAGCATTGAGGAGCGAATCCAGGAGGAAGCTCATTTTCTGGTGGAGAGGCTCAGGAACACACATGGTAGGACATGAACTTTGTGCCTGCTAGGACACCCTGGGTATCTGCAATGAGACAATGAGGAGTGTAGGGCTGCTTTACCAAATCTATGACCCAAGAAGTGGGCATGCGGCTGCTGTTTCTGCTCCCTGCTCCAACAGGCAAAGTTACCACAGCTGGGAGTGGGCCAGTCAAAGGCACTGTGACAGCGTGGAGGGATAAATGTAGAAGATGTGTTGGAAAGCATCCTCTACCCTGTTTGAGTCCAGTCTGTCTGAATGCTAGACAATACCTCCCAGGATTGGTGGGGGTGTGCAATGGGAAGAGGGACTATAAGCTGTTTTTGAAGGCAGGGCATAAGGTTTCAACCTTTCAACCCTTGGTTTCAACCTATAAATGCATTTTTGGTAGTGTATAAGACAATGTTACTTCTAAGTACCTCCCCTGAGAGTGGAACAGTACTAGCCCGGACCACAGGCTTCCTTTCCACAGCCACCCTTCAATCTCTGCTTATTCTGCAAGGTGGAAAAAGCAGATGGATCTAAAAGGATGCTGAAGCATCACTGTTTCCCATGAGCCACTAGAAAATTCAATTTGGCTTCATAGATGAACACTCCTGCTACAAATCAGAGAAAACACTCTTACCTTCATTGCTCTCATCCTTTCGCTAGCACGGTAATACTCTATTTCCTTCGCCTAACTCCAAGCCTCCCTCTCTGGCTCACCTTGTCATGGCATCTTTTACTGTGTACTGAAAGGCTTTGCAAGCAAGATATATACAACTGCAAAGTATAAAGCTGTTATTTACTCTTAATGCAAATAATGAATAGCTAGGACTAGTTATCTACTAGGCTTAAGCATTAATGCACTCACCACCTCTGATGAGACATGTTCTGAATCTTCAATGGCCAGGGAGTCATCAGTCAGACAGAGAAGGGTTGGTGCCATTGCTCTTTGGAATAGGCTGATTCTCAATGCTGCCAAGTTGCCCTTTTTGGACTCCTTGTTTTTCCTTTTTACACCTTTTCATGTTGTTGTTTCTCCTCTTGAAACCTTGAGATTCACCCTATCACTGTCTGCAATTATACCTTTCATTCTTGGGTATAATCGCGCTTCTTTCTCACCTCACAGTTCTCTTCTTAGAAGCTTATGCAGCTGAACTATCAAAACTAGACTTTGATCACAGGCATCCGAAGCCCTAGGAGAAGGTTATACAACTGAGGCTACACTAACAGAGATCATAAACAGGCTCAGTAACTTAGAGACATGGATCAAGCAAAGTCATTATAGATTTTTTGGGTTTTGGTGGGAATCTTTAGGCCTTTTCTAATAACCAGTCTATAAGACAGAAAGGTATGTGTCAGCTGGAAAGGAAACGAGCCACTCAGATAAGCATTCTGCTGAGAACAGGACAAAAGAGATACTTAAACCATTCAAACAGGGAAATTAGTTCACTAAAAAATGGAGAAGAATAAATTGGATAAGACATTCACCATCCTTTCAAACTGCAAAACTCTGGGTCTCAAGGGGATGCAAAACTACCCTGTAGTGTCAGAGGAGGGGATGATGACTGAAAGAGTGAAAGCAAGATAAGAGGGGTTTTTTGTTGCAGAACAACCCTTCAACCCTGGCAAATTCCTAGTCCATGCTGTTTCCAACATCATCTGCTCCATCGTCTTTGGGAATCGGTTTGACTATGAGGACAAGAAATTTTTAACTTTAATTGAGTTGCTAGAGGAAAACAACACGTACCAGAACTCTATACAAACACAGGTGTGTAGTTTCATTTAATTAATAAATTTGTTAATATTTACCATATTTTATTAATAAATATTTATTCATGTTATTAATTTTTAATTGGGGTGAATTTTCCCAAATTTGGAGAAGTTTTTTGAAAGCCAAAAGGGCAGTTAAATAACCAGCTCCTGTATTTTCTTACCTTATGGAATTGCCATTGTATGTCCAAAGAAGGATATCATTGCAAAAGTTGCTCAAGTGAAGTCTATCACTGAATCCAGTAAAACCATAAAGTAAAAGGCATTAAAATCCAGTTGAATAATAAAGACCTACTGTTCCAAAATAGTTTAATTGCCTCATTTTCATACTTAAGAGTTAGGGGAACATTTTATTGCACCCACATTAATCAGAATGTGCTTTTCCATAATTTTATTTTCACAGTTATACAATTTCTTCCCAACTGTCATGGACTATTTACCTGGGCCTCATCAAAAATTGATAAAAAATATTGAAAAAGTTGATCAATTTACTTTGGAAATCATCGCAGAACACCAGAAAACCCTGGATCCCACTTGTCCTCGAGATTTTATTGATGCTTTTCTTAACAAAATGGAACAGGTAATGTAAGAGCGAGAGATTCATTGGATTATAAGAAAACCACCGTTTGAATCCCAGCTTCTTTTCAGTTTTGGCAAGGCACTGAGTTTTTTCAAATACAGAGGGGAACTTGCTTCTCTTGGCTCATCAGCTGTATTCTAGTCTCTCCATTTTCTTATCAAGGATTTTTAAACACAAAATTAACAGCACTAGCCAAAGCTAGGAAAGCTGAAGACCAATCTGGGCGGTGTAACTCAATGCTCCTCCCATATTACAAAAAGTTCATAATCTTATTCAGTAAGTGTACTAGAAATACTGGTGTTCTGGAGAGTGAGTGAGTGAGTGAGTGTTGTATTTTTGAATGGACATTAGATGTGTCTAAAAGCATACAACATGGATATAGGACTTTCCTTTTTAATCAAGCTGTTTAGCTTTGTCATTCAAAATGTTCTGTCAAATCTTCCTCCAGGAGAAAGGGAATGCTCACTCAGAATTCACCGTTGAGACCTTGAGCAGGACCACGCTTGACTTGTTCCTTGCAGGAACAGGGACAACCAGCATCACACTGAGATATGGACTTGTGATTCTCCAGAAATACCCAGAGATAGTAGGTAATAGAAAAAACAAAAAAAAACAAAAACCAAAAAATCTTTTTAATAGGTCATGGGATCATTTTTGGCAATTTCTGTCACTACCACATGTGGCAATTGTCCCCTTAATAAGGAAACACATATTTGCAGTGGGGAGATGGGTATCAACCTTAGTTCTATTTACAGGAAAGAGATATTATTACTAAGTATGTTCATGTATTCCTGGTGCACTAAAAGCAAGCTTTTCTGTAAATACTGGGAGAGGTTTAGGCAAACAGATGGAAGACTTGTCCCTTCAACTCTTTCTTATTTCCTAACAGAGAAAATTCAAAAGGAGATTGACTGTGTGATTGGTCGAGACCGAAGCCCCTGCATGGCAGACCGGAGCCGGATGCCCTACACAGATGCTGTGATACATGAAATCCAGAGATTCATTGATTTCCTTCCACTTAATGTCCCACATACTGTGATCAAAGACACCAAGTTCAGAGGCTATTTTATCCCCAAGGTCTGTTCCACTGTGTCTGAGAAAGGTCATCATCTCTTGAAAAAATATGTTTTATTCATCCTATTTTATTTTCAAACACACTGAAATGTGTTGTAGAATTGGAATAATTCCATTTGGAAAGGGAAAGACTTTTCATCCTCTGTGTGAAGAGGGAGATAGAGTAAATGTAAACAATCAAAGTTCTAATGCATCTGGAAGCAATTTTAAACGCTGTAATCACACTCACCATTAAAATCCATTTAAAAAATATTTGCCATACTAATGGCACACATTCTTATTCATTAAATGCTCACTTTAAACTGGTTAAACTGTGACTATCCTTCTATTCAGCTCTGGGAACTTCTTGATGCCACTTTGCTTTACCATGTCTCCGCTTTAACCTTCTTCTCCTCTTTGTTAATTCAGGACACTATGATATTCCCTACGCTGACTTCTGTCCTACATGATGGCAAGGAATTTCCAAATCCAGAAAAATTTGACCCAGGACATTTCCTGAATGCAAATGGTACCTTTAAAAAGAGTGACTACTTCATGCCATTTTCTGCAGGTAAGAGCTCTTTCTGCTTCAGATCCTACACTATCCTCCCCGAGAACCTCTTTGAAGATTTTAGTGGCTCTGTCACCATGGTCTGTACAGTAATGTCCGGTGATTTGCTAGAGTCTCTTCTGGGAAGCTCTAACACCTGTACTAGAGTTTCAGTTGACTTCCTATTTCAGCACACACAAAAGCTCCCTCAAGGCACTCTACAAGAAAAGACGTATGAAGCGGGACTCAGCCATGCAACTTTTCTCTCTCCAAACCTACCATCAAACAGCAGCAGAACAAGAGAAACCAAAGCCTTCAAACTGCCTTTGCCCATGGAGTACTCTCATATTGTTCTAGACACTTAGCCCCTAGTTTAATTCACTCGCTTCCCCAGAATACTGCAGCACTGCCTGTCCATTTTGAGACATCTGAACTTCCATGGAACAGTGGTTGAAATAAGTTACCAACAAAATACTCCATTGTCACCTCACTTTTTATTATTTTTTTGCTTGCAGGAAAACGCATTTGTGCAGGAGAAGGTTTGGCTCGGATGGAGATATTCATATTTTTAACAGCCATGCTGCAGAACTTTACTTTGAAATCTGTTGTGGATCACAAGGACATTGACATTTCCCCATTAGTCGCCAGTCTGGCAAATATGCCCGGACCTTATGATGTCTCTTTTCTTCCACGTTAGCCAAGTGAAGACAGTTGCCAACTCCCAAACCCATAAAACCTCTGGTTGAATGACAGTCATTTCACCATCTGTTGAGACTGAAACACTCAGAACATTTGATAGATACTTTATGGAGAAAAGTGTGCTTAGAAAATAAAATTGTATGCTGCTTTCATAATCATCTCAGCCAGCTCCAAACAGAGACAGAGCAGGCAATTGCATACAGAAGGAGACATCTCCCTGTGCAAAATTATACGGGCTCGCCTCTGCACCTACCTCACCTAGCTCAGGTTCCTATCTGGCTCCTGATGTCCTGACATGTCACGGTGTGTGCTCTGAGAGCGCTGCTGCTGCTGTCCCTATCACCTGATCCTCTCAGCACAACAGGAACAAATGTTTGTACTGCAAGGTTTTCACAGACTCTATTTGAGATACCTCTCTGCTCTGTATTTTCAGTCTGTTTGTGACCTATTTGTAAGGATAAGCATAAAGCTGTGGGGTGTTTTCATCAGAAGATTATAATCTACTGTATTCTTGCCCTGTTGTCTCCTGTTGTGGGGATGGAATTTATTGATGACTGGGCAGATGGGTCCTTTCTTGTGTGATTATAATGAAGGTTTGTGAAATTAAAATTTACATTACAGAGTAAAGAAGTAGTACACTGAACTGTTTTTCTGAGATCCCAGAACAGGTTTTCATGAAAAACTTTCCTCCACAAAGCTTACATTCCCAATTGTTTTCCAAGACTTATACATATCATAGAATCACAGAAAAACACAGAATGTTGGGGATTGGAGGGGACCTCGAAAGATCATCTAGTCCAAGCCCCCTGCCAGAGCAGGAACACCTAAACTAAATTACACAGGAAGGCGTCCAGGCGGGTCTTGAATATCTCCAGAGAAGGAGACTCCACAACCTCCCTGGGCAGCCTGTCCCAGTGCTCTGTTACCCTTACCGTAAAGCAGTTCCCTGTCCTTCCTGAACTGTGTGGTTGAGAACTGGACACAATATTCCAGATGTGGCCC
>NW_010330624.1:0-2741 GCF_000700745.2 Antrostomus carolinensis
AGGGAGAGGTGGGCCGGGCCGGGCCGGGCGGCGGAGCGTCCTGAGGCGGAGGCGGCCTGTACCGCTTGCCGACTTAAGTGGCTGCAGGGGACACGGGCGTCTTGGAACTGCAGCTCTGCTCTATGTGTCAGAAAATAATGCCGGATACACTCCGAGCCTGCTTGTGGCAGAAAATTCATCTGCAGCGTGCTCATTCGCACAGTGTTTTAGAAGTTACCAGGAAATTCACTTACAAATGTTGATTTTAAAATATATGGAAGATGAATAAGCAGTTTACGTTGTTTCAGAATAGATGTGTGTGGATGGAAGGGCTCACGATAAAACCAATCCGTTAAATTTTTGTTTTCTTTTCACCACCAGAAGAAAGAGCTGTGCGCTTTATACCTGGGTATCATTTGGTGCAGATTACTTAGCCCGCTAACACCAAGCTTTACAAGCTTAAATTTTATTTCTCTGCATTTTTAAGCTTGGTGGGTGAGAGACAAGAGGAGACATAGTAAGAAACCCTCCTGCCTCCGTGAGGCTGCTCAGGACTTGGTGCCACCATGTTATTACTACCAAGCTCCCGCTTTCTGCTACCTCCCACCTACAACCCGAGCTGCAGCTTCTCAGCTCTCCATAAAGCTTTTTCCACTGTTTAACATCACATCCAATCCACCCACATGGAAAAATCTTCAAATGTCAACAGTCGTGGATATTTTGAAAAAAGCTAAGAGTCTTAAAATCAGCCAGTGGCAGCAGCGGCCAAAGTCCTGCCTCATAATGGGTGCCTGTGAAGCTTCTTCCAGACAGTCAAATCACTGACACTTCAAAACCAAAAGGAAACATTTCCATAGGTCCAGGGAGCTTTACGCTTTCCCCAGGACACTTGCAAATGTCATAATAATTTACTGCCTCATCAAAAGCCCAAGTCATTACATGTGAGCAACAGAGAAAAGAGCACACTACAGACTATTTTGCTCATTACCATTTCTTAATGTTTATTTATTCTCCCAAGCACTTCAGTGATGGAAAACTGAAGTTACCAATAATACAAAAGTTACTGAAGTGAAAGAAAACTGTGACAGTTTTACTTTTTCTAACTGGCAGATTCCAGTTCTATTCATGCCTGTGATGCTCTCAGAGTGGGCAGATGTGCCCTGGCAGCGAAGGCCTAATCCTCAAATTGATTTGTTTTGCTGTATTTTCAATCTGTATTTTCTGCATTCATTTCTTTAAAAAAGGATCTCTGAACTTAATGCATTTTCTCTACCCCTATGTCCTGCAATATGTTCAAATTTTTAAAATATTAAGGTTTAAAAAATGTTTTGCTTAATCAGTTTTATTTGCAGTGATGCAACTCTACTGCATCATCTCAGCGTGCATTCATTTACAGAATTTATTTAAATTTTTTATATAATGACCACCATACTTTTTTGCACTTTCTCTTTGCTACATCCACCTTGTGTGGTGTTTAGTAGCCCTTTTCCTTTACTGGCCTGCTTAAGCCCTCTGCTGGGCACCTGCTTTGTGTCTCAAATACTAACCAGGATGCATCAGCCAGATCTGTGACCTTCAGCATTTTTTACACTTTGTCTTTCTGTCCACAGAGACCAAAAGCCATTTTGCCCATCCTCTGGTGCAAGTGATACCTGCCCAGCAGAAGAGGAGGATTCCTGCCGCACCTGCACACCTCTGGGCTGTTTGAACTGCGGCTCTTGAGCCTCCTCCTTTTGTCTTCCCTAGGCACTGATGGAGGAGCAAGGAATTTGCCAGTAAATTCTCCAAGGAGCAGCAGATAGACCTGTAGGCTCAGTAAGCTGTTTGATAACAGCTAAGTTGTCAGCTTTTGCCTGTTAACAATTGTTATATCCCAAAGTCCTTGAGGGACTCTGCACTATGAGGGAATATGGAGAGGCTACAGAGGCAGTTGAACACCACATCCCTTGTGTATTGGGCACATTCAAGGACCACTTCTTCCAAGCTCAAGATCAGAGCATCCTGACATGTAGGAAGTCAAGGAGGGGAGCCAGGAAACCCACTTGGTTAAACAGGGAACTGCTGGGCAAACTCAAGTGGAAGAGGAGAGTCTACAGATCATGGAAAGAGAGGCTGGTCACTTGGGAGGAATATGACTGTTGTCAGAGGATGTAGAGAGGCAACTAGGAAAGCTAAGGCCTCCTTAGAATTAAACCTTGCAAGAGAGGTCAAGGACAACAGAAAGGGCTTCTTCAGATACATTGCAGACAAAGCCAACACTAGAGGCAACATAGTCCCACTGCGGAATGGGGTGGGTGCCCTGGAGACAGAAGATCCAGAGAAGGCAGAGTTACTGAATGCCCTCTTTGTCTCTGTCTACTCTGCTGGAAGCTGTCCTGAGGAGCCCCGTACCCCTGAGGCCCCAGAGGAAGTCCGGATAAAGGAGGAGTTTGCCTTGGTTGATGAGGACTGGGTTAGGGACCAATTAAGCAATCTGGACATCCATAAATCCATGGGTCTTGATGGAGTGCACCCATGGGTGCTGAGGGAGCTGGCTGAAGTCATTGCTAGGCCACTCTCCATCATCTTTGGTAAGCCGTGGGGAACAGGAGAGATGCCTGAGGACTGGAGGAAAGCAAATGTCACTCCAGTCTTCAAAAAGGGCAAGAAGGAGGATCCGGGTAACTACAGACCAGTCAGCCTCACCTCCATCCCTGGGCTCTCAGCACTATCTCTAGGCATTTCAGGGATAGGAGGGTCATTAGGAGCAGTCAACATGGTTT
>NW_010330625.1:0-27153 GCF_000700745.2 Antrostomus carolinensis
CAGGGCGCTGGGCTGGGAGAGCTCGGGAGCTGAGCGGGCTGACCCTGCGGCCGCAGCCGCTCACCCTCAGCTCGCCTTCGGGTGACGCTGTGCAGGCAAACGGGCTGCTGTTCTGTGATAGGGACGGTAGCGGTCTGCTCGTACCCCTGCCCACAGCGCTGGTCCTGCGCGGCGGCTGCCTCACTGCGCAGTCTGTCTCAGTGCCCAGGGACCTCGATCTAGGGAAGGCGGTGAGAAAAGGGTTAGAAAAGTGATGCTTCCCGCAGCAGCAGTCGTGTGTTTTAGGGTATAATGTTTACATTGTTTCCCATATTTTAATTACTGATTTATCTCTCCGGCTCTGTATGCAGCAGCTCTGCCGTATGGTATCTGAGGACCATATGTGGGAAGTGGAGTAATTAACATATCCTCTCTGGAGTCTCCTTTATCGATGTTTTGCATGTGTAGCTTCTGTTGAAGCCAAGGGCTGATTTGCATGTGACAGAGCAGTGACATGGTTTGGCGATCCTTTAGCCTGTCTACAGAGTACTACTTTTGAGACGTTGGTGACAGCACTGGCAATTAGGAGCAGTGGCAAATCAGTTTAGCTAGAGCATAGTTCGTGCATGGTAAATACTGCATCTCAGTGGCACTTGTATTTCTCTGCGATTACAGACTGAGGTGCACAGACAGGTAGATTTATGAAAACATAAAGTCACTTTTCATAAAGGGGGGAGCAAGTGTTTAACAGGGCAGCATCCCAAAGGAACTGTCCCCCAGCAGAAAGAGAAAGTGGCACTGTCTTGGCACTACATCCCCCAACTCTGCTCTTCTGCTTTTTGTGCATCTGACCTCTGCAAGGGCTAAATGGAAATGCCAGAACTCAAACATGACCCTCACTATGGATATGCTTCCCAAATCCACTGCATCCCAGAAACTTGCTGTTTGTATAACAATTGTTGTGCCATATGTAGCACCCTAATTTGCCACTCTCTTTATTTTTCATTGCACATTTCATTCATGGGCGAGCATCTATTGGAACAACTGAGTGTTGCCTGGGAGTTTCAGTGACCTGCATTGATTCCTTCTTCTCCCAGAAAAGTGAGAGCTGGGTGCCAGACTTTCCTTAGGTTTCTTTGCAAGTCATTACTTCTCATTCTTCAAAGGCAACAACGTCTATTATAGGATAACTGTGCACAGAGATCAAATACCATGAATAATTTAATGGCTTTGGTGTCTTAGGATTCAGCCATACAAATGCTCTCCATTGTGTGTTATTGCTGGTATTTCTGTCCACGGGAGAGGCTTTAGAGGCTAGGGGTGTAAATACACTGGTTTTGGAGGATGGAGAGCTGGGACTCCCCAGTTGCTGCTCCTAGAGAGGAACTCTTGTCTTTATAACATGACCATTTTTTGCAATATAAAGTCTAATGGATGTTGCTTTTTCTGAAATAAGCAGTTCCCTCACTGAAAAGGGGAAGATAGAATTAAAAAAAAATGAAAGAAGAGGGAGTATAATTCTAGAAAAGTGATATTTGCTCCTATAAGCATATCTGATTAAAGATATTTATTGTTCTAAACCTAGAAAGCCTTTGGTTGAAATCCCATCTCTGTGGTATTTCTGATTATATTTGTACTCTCACTTGACATTGGGTGGCAGCAATCCTATAAACATACGATTCACTAATCCCTTTCCTCCTCCTGCAATAGTTTCACAGTTCAAGTGCCAAGGCAATAAATTGGAAGTGGCTATAAGTTTTTTGACACTTTTATAAGTATTGATGCAAAATATTTAACCAGTTAGCTATTGTCTTTCTCTTGCCATAGGTAGCAGCAACTCATTTTGTATGGTTACTGATGGCAGAAAAGTATATATTCAGAAATACCTTTGATTAAATGTTCCTTGGGGTGATGGGGGGAATGAGAAGACTTTTTCTGGTGTCTGACTTCTTCCTTGCACCCAACTGCCTGGCCAGCCCTGAGATGGAAATGGCACATCCACAGTATTTTCCTTTCCAGGTAGTTTGTTTCCAGATCCTCTGCTCTGACTGTTGCACTCCTCGGCTGCAAATTTCAGTCTCCCACAAGCTTCCCCTTGTCCTTAATGTGGCTGCATGAGTTAAATTAATAAATTATGTTGCTGTTGCTCCTTCAGCACATTTTACCATCCCTGCTGCCAGCCCCTTCCAAAGACAGCTTTTTGTCTGTGATGAGCAGAACTTCCATAAGTATCTGCTCATTTCTCCCTCATCTACAGCAGAAGGCCTTGAAGGAAAAGTTTAGTTTCATTTGCAGTTTAATCTTGTATTTTCAGGAGAAAAACTTTCTTTTCTGAAACACAACTCTCAAATGTGGTTGTGCAACCTTTCTGTCTTTGCTTTTTCCCTGGAGGGCTTCTGGCTCTTCTGTAGCACGTGGGATCTCCCAGGTAACCCACCAGACAAATTTTTGAGACCCTGTAAGATGGTGTTGTGTGATGACACCAAGAACTGGTAGGATTTGTTAAAACTCATCCCTGTTTCTAGTCTAAGAAATAGCAGCTGTGGTGTTGCAGTGGACAGTCAACAAGAAAGAACTAAGACATGATTAATCAAAAGATGCATCCTAACAACCGTTAAATGCAGGTTTCTCTTTCCATGGCTCAGTTCTCCAAGCAGATAGGACAAGAGCTTCAGCCCTGCGTGGGCACCTCTGAAGTTTCCATCCTACGCTGCCCTGAAATCTCTCTCGCACCAGGTTGCATGACTAGGCTGGATTATTAGTGGTTTGTTGTTTGGGCTGGGGGTTTTGGCCTTTGATCTTGATGAATGTTCATGTAATCTTCTATTCAGGCAAATTTGTTTTCTATTAATCTTGATAAATTATCTCAAAACATAATTGTTTAGTTTGAGTCACTCAAAAAAGGAACCTTTGATGCTTGTGACAAAGCTGAAAGAAACCTCAGGCCCCAAATCCATTACAAGTAAGGATGCACATCATTCACCATATAGTTATACTCCATCACTGTTCTCTCTCATTGACTTGACTGCTCTAATTTATTTCTATATATTGGGTCAAAGGATGTGCAGCCCATGATTTCTGTGGGAGCTGTGTCATTGTTGTGGGATGTTTCTAAGATGACACTAGCAGCCCTTGTCTTGCTTCGGCCAGGCCTCACAATGAGCTCTGCTTCAGTAAAAATCCTAAGGCAGAGCCTTTTCTGGTTCTTTACCTGCAGGTTCCACAACAGTGAGTGGTTTTCCATTCCTTGTGACTCTAAAAAGACAGCTAGGAAGAAGGTGAGACAATACGTGAGTTAGAGTCAAACACTTTATGACAATTCTGGCAAGCATGCTCTTAAGCTATGGTTGAGTCTGTGCATCGGTTTCTTTTCTCCCACCAGTTAGCAAAACCACTGAATGACCAGAACTCCAGCTGATACAAATCTGCTTACCTTCAGTGCTTCCCCTAGAGGTGTGCTGACCCGCAGCTTCTGAGGCTTAGGAGCTGGAGGAAAGATACAGCGTGGGATAAATAAAAGAGAAAGGAAAGATAAAAGCCTCAAATGCAAGACTTTCAGTTTGCTTTTGAAAGCACTTTTAATCGTAGCATCACTAAAGGAACATGTCTTGCAAATGAGTCATTTAAAAAACTCGACTTTAATTGGAGGGTCCCTCTAATGATGTTATAGTAAAGCTATACAGTCAGAAATTACTTTAAACTCTTTTTTATTGACTGGATTTCAAGTAATTTTAGGTATTACACCTGCCCCTAGGGCAATTCTTGTGGTTTAAGAACTATGTTCTCCTTTTCAAAACACCTTTCTTTCCTTTGTTGTGGTATGAAATGCCCACGCAAACAGGGGAAACCGAGTACTGCACAGGGAAACCACCTACTCACTGGCTGCCATCAGCCTGCAGAAACCAGTATGGGCCAAATTCTAGCCTCTTTGAGCTCTAGTAACATTAAGGGTCTTTTGTAATGAGATTTTTAAAAACATTCAGGCAGGAGATGGTGAGAGTATGGGGAGTTTTGGTTTGTTTGTTTGTTTTTAAATGTACCTCTATAAATAAAATGCAAGCAGCAGCATCCTGGCAGTTTTTAGGCAGAAGGAACTTGAAAACTGTTAAGCTATGATCTGCAAACCTTCTCTGAGGCAAATGGGCAGGATCTGTAGGTTTGGCCTCTCAGGACCAGACCCAGAATTTGAATTTGCTGGCTTTTGTTGCCACCTGTCTCGCTGTGCTGTCATGCACATGGATGACCTGTGCTCACAGTCCCCAGTCAGTCACAGTTTCTAGAGCACATCACTTCCCACGTGAAGAGTTCTGGTCTCAAGGGGACAGACTGTGCACCATTGTTTTTCATGCAGCCGACCTACTGCCACCAGCTGAAGTGGAATTAATCATGATTGTGAGAAGAAGTAGAGCTGGCTTTTCGTGTTCCCCTTCCCAGATTTGTGTACTTTATTGATGTAACCTCCTTACTTGCTTAGCTTATGCTGGCTTTGAGTTTAATTTTGTGTTTAATTTTCAGACCTGCTATGGTCTTTCTGCTTAAAATATATAGAAGAGAGATCATTTGCCTACTGTGCAGTGCATTTATGATGTGCGATGTGCATATTTGTGGTTTTCATATCATAAAATCCACATGTAAGTTAGATTCTGAGCATGCAGCATTGCCGCTTCTTGAAGTTCTTTATTTAAGTATCTGAGAGCTTTAATCAGAATGGTGGACTTTTTACTTTTTTGTATCAAGTTACTAGCTGCTGTGACCTTATCTACTTTTCTAAAAGAATTAATAAAACCATTTTGGCACCAAGTCCTGTGCTCTTTAAAAAGAAAGAACTGGAGCCTATATTTTCTTTTGCAAAATACTCAAATTGGTTAGAGGAAGCAGCAATCAAGTAAGAGCAAAGGTAGGAGAAAAGAAGAAATCTGGTTTCCAAATTTGTGTTCCTGTTCTGGAACTTGTTCCCATTTCCAGCTCTGAGTGAACTTTTGTAGCTGGGCTATGAACCCGTGAAAACAAAGTTTTACAACGGAAACACTGATACGTTCTTAACTGTGCACTGGCACAAGGGCACCACTTTAATATCTCATTTAAATGATGGCTAATGATGACTATATAACTAAATAGTCCTCGTTATTGCATCCTTTTTCACCCGTGGGATAGATTTGGCAGTCCATAAAAATGTCAGTGCATCCTCTATAAAGGTAAACACGCCACATGTTAGCGACTCGTTCCAGCTTATTGATGCCTGGAAATGCCCCTTGTAACCTGAATATGTTCATGCCGGTGATGTCAGTCTCCACAGACCTACTGCTTTTTCTTAAAATACCTTTTTAATGCCAGTAACAGGCAATCCATACAGCTGTGGGTTATTGCAGGAAGGTGAGGAAGCACGGGCCATGCCTCTGAAGATTCAGCGGGTATAAGTACTTCAGCTGTACTGCTGTGAGCTGGGTTGCTTTCTGCTCTGAGCTACCAGTAAATAAGCTGGCATCTCTGATACCCCAAACAGTGAGTGATGTCACACCTTGACTTGGTGTGTGGGTGGACAGCCACCTGTGTGACAGAGTAAGGCTTTTCTGCTTTAGCCCTGGAGAGACTGTACCTCCTCTTTCCCCCCACACCAAAGAGCTCTATTGTCACTTGTGCAGGAGACTGGGGAAGTGATTCTGGCCCAGTACAAGTTTTGCCATGGTGCTACTGGGGTCTGGGTTTCATTTGAGTGAGGGGAAAGTGGGCAGGTGAATAATGAATTGCATATGGGCTGAGGCCAGTAAATTTGTAGCCTATGCATTTAACTGCATGTACCTTCTGAATTATATTCTCCATGAATACAGTGAGATGTTCTCCTTGTCAAATACCTTTCTGCCCAGCTTGTGGCTGCCACTCCAAAGCTCTACGCTGTAGAAGCGAGCAATCCTGACAGTGCAGTGATGCTATGTCTTATCTATTGCAATTCAAAAGAGCTCTGTCACACAGAGCTTGGTCTTGAAAATTCCTCATCAGGCTGGCAGCAACATATGGTGATCCCTTGAAGGGGAGCAGAGATTGCTGTTAAAATCTGGCCTCAGAGGATCTGAAAGGTAGCAGCGTATTCCTTGCATGTAGCTTTGTTGCACATACTCTTCTTTTGCTTCTTTCCACTTAAATCTCCTCCTTACATACTTTGTTGCTGAGAAGGCTTCTGTGCTTCCTAGTCTGTACTACAAAAGAGCGAAGCTGAGTTAGCAGAAGTCACTTTAAGTAAGAAAGAACTAAAAAGGGAGCTCAAGTAGCGGTGCTCCAATAGAAGTCTGCTGCTTACAGATTTGGGAAGTGTATCAAGGGAGCCAGGGAAGTTGCTGCTGCTCAAATAATACTGAGTTGCCACTGAATTGCATTGTGTACTGCTGCGAATGAGTGTGAGGTTTGCTAAGTACAGCTGCTCAGACAGAATCTTGCCAGGCTGAAGGGTGGTGGACCTGACTGTGAGTTTGCTTCAGCAGCTGCCTGCAGCACAGGGACTTGCAGGGTTCGTTGGATCTTCCAACCGCTGCTGTACCCCAAGAGCCAGCCCAGGCAGAGGGGGACCTTCTGTCCAGCATCCCCCTGAAAGGTCATATTTCAGCATCAGATCCTGGAGAGGATGCTGTTGTTTGCAACAGACTGTTTCTTGTCTGGGCAACTAGCACAAAGAAAGCTGCTGCAGAGCTGCTGTTTTCACCATTTTTGTTTGATATTGAAAACATAAGAAAAAAGTTATTGTGATGCTGTGATCTTCTAGGGCATGGTTTTCTGGACACAGGTTTGTTTTACTTTCACCTGCAAAGCTGACTTTGTCTTTCTAGACCAATAGAGGGCTTTATTGCAAGGAGACCTTGTTGCCTTTGAGACCTTAAAGGTGTTATGGAGGCCAGACTGGCCAGAGGCCTTAGCTGGAATTAGTCTACTTCTTCCCACTGAGCAACCGTTGACCAACTTCACCCTGCAGTTTGGCCCCCTCCTACTCTCCATTTAACGTGGAGCTATTGACGGCAGCATCCTAGGAAATACCCTTTACTGAACATTGACAAGGTATTGGAATTAAAGCCCTACTTAGATTTGGATTAGGTTTTTGTTTGGGGTTTAGTGAGGGGTGAAATCAGTCACTCAAAACTGTTTGTATGAGAGGAGTTATCAGGGTAAGTCATTGTAAAGACTAAAGCCTCAGCTCATATCAGTCAGTAAAACTTCAGTGGTGTCAGTAGAGCGAGCTGGATGAGGCTCATGGAAAGCCTCCCGCATCACAATAAAATTTGTTAAGGTGCTACTTGGTACCTCCTGACATTGGTGAAAAGTTTAAACTATGCTTCTGACCTTGGCTAATAGTTTAAGCTGCGTTATTGTGGGGACAGATTTTAATCAGTTTCTGCCTTCTGGGTTTAGGGACGAAGTTTCATTTAAGTGAAATGAAATTTTCCTGAGGAAAAGGTGCATTTGTTGATATTTTAAAGCTGAATCTTCCTTGATGTGCCTGTCAGTGTGAAGGGTAATGACTAGCCTGGGGAATGCTTATTCCAGTGCATTGCTCACATCTGAGAGCCAGGTATCGCCGTCACACAATGGGTGCATTTGACACAGTGTTCCTAAGTTGTGACAGAAACCCAGGTCACACAGGTGGGTTTTTCTGAGCTGGAATCCAGCAAATCCATAGACATCTGCTGGCGGCTAGTAACTAGTTTCAAGATGATTTTGCAGACTGAGTGATCAGAAAACTCTTCGGAGCCTTTTGAGCTTGGAGGTCATTCTGTAAGAAAATAGCACCACCTACTGCAAGTACTTGGTCTTGGGTGTAGAGTTAAATACTGAGAGTGGCTTCTTGAGTCGCTTTTAATCAAAACTATATATTCCTCCTGTGTCTGTTTCACACCGTCTAGGGTTTCTTTATAAACAAAAGCAGCTTGTTTTGTGTTCTGCTGCAATATGCCAATGTAGAACAGGCAGTATTTGTTAAGTGGAATTCTTATTAAAAATTAAAATCAAAACTTGTCATTCAACATACAACAGCGATTCAGATAATAACTTATTTAACAGGCGCTCATGAGACATCATAAATTCTGGTTCCTAAGACTGATGTACTTCGCGCTCTGCCAAATTACATATTAACCTTATTATATTAGTGATTACAAACCAAGCAGAGGTCAGGTCCTCGTGTGTGCTTAGTACAAATGTAATAAAAAACTGGTTTTGGCTTGAGGAATTAAAAGTGGGATCGAATTCTAAGAAAATCTAGTTCCCCAGGCATAAGTAATAGCTAGAAATTGGGTGAGTTTGGTAGGTTAGTTTTCAGCTATTGGGAACTTACTTGTGTGATCCACCATCAAGCTGGGCTGAATGTATAAACCAGGGTGTCTTCTGTAAATGAGTTGGCCTTTTTTCCCCCCATTTCACTGAGAAAAGTGTATGTTGTTTTTTTCCCCTAATTTCATGAAGCAATGCATGTGATATATTGGGGAGGAGGGTTCTGTCTTTCTGGGGAGACCAATTCCTGCTTTTTTAATGTATCAGATAGAATATCGATGAGGAAAACAAAACAAAACAAAAACTTTTAGATTGTTGGGGTGGGAATGGGGAGGCAGAGGGAGAATACAGTCTTTTGCTGGACTTACCTGAATGGTGTTAGCAGTTAGGATGTCGCAGGCTGGAAGCGCAGAATGTCACCCAGAACATAAAGCTGTCAAAATCTTTGAAAGATCAGTACTGGAAATTATGTTTTTGAATGCTTGGGCAGGGAACTTTCTATAGTCTTTTGAGGGTGGAAGTGGGAAGGCTGTTCTTCCCTAGTCCATGGACATCTCTATGCTTGCCATTCCTTGGAAAAAAAATAAAATTCATTTTAAAACAGCAAAACTCTTGCAAAATTTTCTGTAAACTATAAATTCTCTTCAGCCTCCAGAGAAGGTTTTGACATGCCACGATGTCAAAGAAGCACTTAACTCTGTTTTCTTGTTTTCCTAATGTGTTGGGCTGTTTCCAGACCTTTAGGGGGCTGCAGACCATACCTTTACTATATTTGACTTTTCCATACAGCCTGATTTTATAGCTCTCAATAGCACCTTAACATTTGGATCTATATTTCTCTCACTCTGAAGGACAGATGTAACTGCAGTCCAAGCAGGAAATTTTAAAACAAAAATTAAACCTTACCCCCAAGCCTTTCTGTTGCACCCTACAGGGGATTAAAGCAGTCAGCCATCTGTTTTCACAGATTAGCCTGTGTTAGGAGTGCATCTTTGGGGTTGTGCGTGATACCTGTGGTTAGGTTGACTTCTCTAATTTCATAGCTGCAGAAACCCCACTGTTCCCTGCATCCCTCCTAATCGATACAGTAACATCATGACCATGAAGAAGGTTTGTCCTTGGCTTTTTTTCCCTCTGCAGAGAGGCAATATTGCCACTACCCCCACCCTCACCCTCACCCCCCTCCAAAAAACACAAAAAACAAACTAAAAAACCCAAGCCATTTTGAGTTGGCTCTCGTTTGGTTATTGGGGTTGCTCTAGAACTGTCCACCTACCTTCAGGTATACTAGCAAATCCTTTCTAACTCTGACTGGCATGAAAATTGATGAAATGTCCTAGGTGGAATGACCACATTTACCCAGTATAATTGAAGCAGTTCTAGGCCTGATTATTCTAGAGGGAAACTTTGGTTGTGATTAGTGACTGACTTAGCTAAAAGGCTGTCAGACCAGCTTGTGTGTCTTTAGCTCATTATAAATTGTGAATTGTCTCTTTCTCCAGATCTGACATCCAAACCTTGAAAATGATTAAACTGATTCTATCCTGGTGTTTCTCCTCCCAATGTCTTTAGAAGTGAGTCACGTTTCTCCTTTGTGTGCAAGGCTGTTGTCAATAACTTTATACTTCCTTCTGTGGCCAGCTCTTAACCTTGCTGTTTGTGAAAACATCTGGGTCATGAAGACCTAGTTGTACATGTAGAGGTCACTGACCACTTGAGGGGGGCAATAAATTGGTCTTATTGTAATGGAGGAATGGTTAATATCGAGAGGAAACATCCTTTGTAACACAGGATTTCAGTTTTGTCTTTTCATGTAGCTTCTGAAATACGTAGTACTTCCTTTGTTTGCTTACCTGATATACATAGGTAGCGGTACCAAATAGTACATGTCTTATATGTTACATGCGTGTTTCAGTCCCTCTTTAATAGTCTCTTTGACATCTCTAGAAGCTAAGAGTAAATGCTACCCAGGCCCCAAAGTCCCCGTCTTGCAGCTGAGGTCCAGATCACAGTGGAGTGGAGCGGAGCGGAAGGTTTAGAGAAACCAGATAGGCGTTTTTTGCCTTGAACAGCTTGGCAATCGGAGCTTAAGTAAGTGGCTTACCTGGCAGTACGCCTGCAAGCCTGTGGCAACACTGAGAGTCATGCCCCGTTCAAATCCAGGCTTTTCCTCTTCCTCACTGCCACATTGAGCCTCTGCTAGTAGGGAAGCAAATCTTTTCTTTACAACTGAGGCTGTGGCTCAACAGGATAATGGAACTGTATGGACAATCCAATGCCTAGTGAAGACAGTGGGAGCCATTCTCTAGCTTCAGCTAGGTCTGGGCTAAGGCATGTTTCAGTACCATTGATGTCCCATGGAGTTCCAGTTGCCTTGGACAAAGAAAGGTAATTCTTTAGTCAGGACAGGGTAGCCAGAGCCACCTAAGTGCATTTTGAGAGAGAGATTGGAAATATTACAGAAAGAGGAAAACACAAGAGCAAAACCTTACTATGGTCTCACTCAAATTTCTGGATGATAAAATCTTTAGTTGCATGTTATCGAGCTGTGTTCCTGTGACCTAATTTGTTTCCTGAAGTCAGAGGAGCAGTAGGAGATGGGTGAGTATTTCTGGGTGGAGATAGGTATTACAAGGAAACCAGATTGAAAGTGTGTGGTTTACTGTCACCAGTTTACCAGCTTGGTTATTTTCCTGAATAGTGGCCTAAACCTGTCCCCGCAGGACTGTGTGAAAAATTTCCCTGAACTTAATATATAACCTAAAAGCAACGCGCTTGACCCTTTCTCTGTAACATTTTGAAATGCCCATATTCTCATCCAGGTGTTTCTTCTTCTAGGGAGCCCCGATAGCCAGGAGATGTACGTTTTTAACTTGACGTCACTCACCGAGTCTGAAAACATCTTGTCAGCTTCAGTGTATTATTATACTGGTGATCTGCTGCGTGCTAAGTGGAACTCTTCCCAATCCAGAGGCTGTTCTCATCACAGGCACAGGAAACCTGAAATTCAGATGCATCTTTCAGTTTGGACCTTTCCTTCTGTTGGGAACCAGACTCGGAGCCTGGGACATTTCCTAATAAATGTCTCCACTCCTTACCAGGATGTCCTTTCCTGGCAGTGGAAGGATATCACTCATCTCCTGCATGAAGCAAAACAAAACAATGAACTCCTGATCAGTGTCAAAATGGATCTGAGTGGCCATCATCCCTGGAAAAGGCCACCTTCTCGTTATGAGCCCTACATTCTGATTTATGCCAATGATTCTGCTATTTCAGAGCCAGAGAGTGTTGTCTCTAGTTTGCAAGGACACCGTCATCCTCTAGCAAGGGTCTTTCCTGGACCGGAAAACCACATGAGGAGCAGCCTCGGGAAACGGCGGCGAAAACGTTCCACAAACATCCTGTTGCCATTGCAGAATAATGAGCTTCCAGGAGCCGAGTACCAGTACAATGAGGATGAGAGATGGGACGACAGAAAACCCTACAAAACCTTCCAGCCACGGTTAGCAGAGAGGACAAAGAGTAAGAAAAAGCAGAGGAAGAATCATCACCAGAAGAGCCAGACTCTCCAGTTTGATGAGCAAACGCTGAAGAAGGCGAGGAGGAAGCAGTGGAATGAGCCAAGATATTGCGCCCGGCGCTACCTCAAAGTGGATTTTGCAGACATTGGCTGGAGCGAGTGGATTATTTCCCCTAAATCCTTTGACGCCTATTACTGTTCAGGGGAATGCCAATTCCCAATTCCAAAGGTATGTTCTTTATTGATTCTTTTGCACTTTCTGATTACTGTAAACTGTGCGTTTTCTTTCCCGTGTCAGTAAAAGACAGCTGGTCACCTGTTATATGTTCGGATCTGGTAAATAAGTAATATCTTTGTCTCATGCTGCAAGGCGTAGTGGTTAGAGCAGCTAGTAAAAAGACAGGCTCGTAAAGGTAATTAAAAAAATGCTACATGGTATTAGTTTTTTGTCCAGAACCCAAATTGCCATAAAACATTTCCTGAATAGTGCTTATGATGTGTGAACTTGTTATTAACCTGTTTAATAAACACAATACAAGCCAGATCCAGAAAATTGCTTATTAGGCAGTAGTCGTTATGCCTCAAAGGAGTCTCTGCTGCCAGGCCCACGCTGGGGTCAGTCAGTGTAGCATGCTCTAAGAAAAATGTGTGCCTCGTGAGGTGTGACTGTCACAATGACAGAGAGACTCTGAGGAACTGTAGGAGCAGTTGGGATGCTCTATAAGTGTAAGCAAAATAAGTCACTTCTATGACAGACCAAGGGCATCCAAAAGCAATGGATTGTGGCAAACTGACTTCTGAAATATCCTCTGTATTTTATGAGTTGTTGTATGTGAGTAGCAAGAAAGGGTGATGTACTTCTAGTTCTGTGACTTAGGTGGATGAACTCAGCTCCTTAAAATCAAATGCCCAGTGTCATTATGAGCAGCATGGACCCCCCTGGTGTCTACCAAAACCTGAAAGTAGGATGCGGTATTTGAGGCTGGCCTACAATGAGGGGTACGCACAAATAACGCCTATAGGAAATGTCAGTAATGGTAGGGCTTTTGACCTCCCTGTAACCTCATGTTTAAGAGTCTTTATTCCTGACACAGTGAAGTCTTAGCAGTTAGTTCCAAAATTTATGTGGTATTTCAGTGGCTTAAGGACCCAAGAGTGTCACCCTTTGAAAATGACAGGTGGAGGAATGTACCAAAGGGGATGGAACCCAGAGAAAGCAAGCTGAGGAAGGCAGGAGTCTCTCTTTGAAGGAGATGACTTACCTGATTACCACCAACTCCAGTGGCAGGCTTTCAGGTTTTGGATCAAAGGGAAAAATGAAAGGGAACAGGAAGAGATAGAGTCATTACCTCTGAACACATTGCATTGGGCCTTTTCCTTTATTGTCGATGAGAACCTGCTCTGTCAAACCAGTAACTTGGCATACGGGTTAGAAATTTTAAAAGCACCCAACCTGAACTTCTTCCATTCTAACTTTAAGGACACATAAATTATAAAAATGCCTGCTGTAGCTCTTTGCTTAAGACTGGGTTAGCATTTCCAGTTGCAGCTTTAGTTATAAAAACTTCTTGCCAACCATCGAAGAGTGTTGCTCTGATTTTTGTTTAGAAGAAAATGGTACATGTTACTTAAACCAGAAGAGTTAAAGTATTCTTCACTTAAAATGAGATGCCTGCTATGGGCTACCATCAGTATTACAAAAGAAACAAAGCAGAGAGTCAACTACCCAACAGACAATCAATGATACTACTGGAGGACAATTTAAATCAAGTTCCTCTGTATTTCTGATGATGGAAAAAAAAACCCAAACTGTGTAGCAGCTTCTTAGAAAGGCTTGAAGGTATCTTGTCATAAATCCAAAAGTGTTTAGGTTCCCATTTCCTAAAGTTATAGGGTCTGGTTCTTTCGGCTTTCAAAGAGGCAGATGATAGCTGAGGTGCTGATGAACTCCTAGGATCTAGCATTTGCTAGAGAATAAACATTTCAACCCAGTCACTAGAAATGGGGGGGAGGCGGGGGGGGGGGGTTTGTTTTTTTTTTTTTTTTTTACATTTGTCAGACATGCAAAATAGGTTTCCACCTTCTGAGGCAGAAAAGCTCTCTCTCTCTAACCCTTAATTTCAGGGTTAGATGATGCCTGATGCAGAGACTGTGAAGAACCTCACTTTGCCTCTAGGAGAGTCTGAATCAAACCTTAGATTGGTCAATAATGTGCAGTCTCAAGAACAAGGCTATCTCAAACAGTTTGGGATGTAGTGGTTTTAAAAGCCCTTGTTACCGGTCTCTCCTTGCTCCAACTGAAATCTAATCCTGCTGAGAGCTGACGGGAAATAACAAATTTAAGACAGAAAGCAAATCTCTCTTTAAGAGTTGAGGTGAGACTCTGAGAACACAGATTCTCCAGCAGCAAAAAGCGTAATGTATCTTCATGGAGATAAAGAAACTCTCAGAAACCAAAGGTAGAGCAATGATAAGGAAACACTGTAATAAAAAAGTTCCTATTCCTTACACAGAGCCTTTGTTAGCACCTGTAACTGGAAAATCCCTAATGTGCTCCATAACCTCAGGGCTTAATTCCCAGAGTCACTTCAAACCTCTGGAAAGAAATACAATAACCCATACAAATGTTCCTGCAAGTAAAATGTCCCGAGGTGAGTTTAGTACCAGTGGTTCTGAAGAGGCAAAATTAAGTTTAATTGAAGTATAAACTTAAGTTGGACACTCTGAAGCTCGAGAGGGAGGTATGAACGGTGCACACAACTGAAGGGTAGTTAAGAGGTATTGCTTGGGTTGAAAGAGGAGTTCCAGCTTTGTCTGTGAGTTGTCTGTCTTTGGGTAATTCCCCTGACGTATTACACTGCACATCAAAAGATTTTCTAACATACAGAGCTGAATTTTTTTCTGCCAAATTTGGGTTCTGCTTTCCTGCAGATAGTAGGCCTCTCAGATGTCGTAGTTTAGCTCCATCTTCTCAAGTAAGTAGACTTGCAGTATTGACTACTATTATCACAGTAACTAAGTCTAGCAGTCTCAAAGGAGTGTTCTTCCTCTCCCTCTTCATCCCTGTGCTCTGCCTGGCATAGGCATGTACACACTATCAGAAGTGGTCCCTGCCCTGGAAAAAGCTTATAGTAGAAAAAAGGTGAGAAATATAAACAGGAGAGGTGAGCAGGCGAATAAAGCACAGAGGTTAAATGACTCTGCTGATGTGAAGCAGAAGGTCTGACTGCAGTGCACTAAGCCTGTAGCAAGGCCATAACCAGGACACCAGTTTTCTTCTACAAATTCCTACTAAAAGGCCTAATCTGGCCTTTGTGTGTGAAACTCTCTAGACTTGATTGGGTGAAGAATTAGAGCAGCAGAGCATTATAGTTACCTGGACACTAGGAAGCTGAATATTTGCTGCCATGTATTGCAGACAGAGATAGTTCGTTAAGAGAGCAGGTTACTGAAACCCATTGTGAGTCTGGTTCTCTGAAAGCAGTGGGTAGATTTCTGCCCATGTTGGAAATCAAATTGTTCCTTTTGTGCACTTTTTTAATCGCAAAAACCAAAATGACCTTGTTTTCCAAAGAGAATGAAAAGCTAAATTATATTAAAAGGTGAAGTGAGCATCTTCTAGAGCCATGTCTTATTCTTGAGCCATAATGCATAATATCTGGTGCTACTAATACGACTGTGTTTGCAGAATGATACTATAACCATCAGGCAATAACTGTGCCTATGGGTATATAATGTTCCCTTGCTGAGGGCAAGCTCCTAAAGTTGACAACCTGTTGGGTAATTAAGAACAGATGTGCCTCTTCCCCCCTGCCTTTCCACCTCCAAATGTTCTGGCCTTACTCATTCCTGGATTTCAATTAGCTGGCTTGAGTGCTGTCAAACCCACATGTGTTGGGCTTGTGTAATGCTGCAGAGCATACAGGCCAGGCAGACCCTCTCCCAGGTCAGGAATGAAAGCTCGTAACTGACATCATTTGCCCCACTTGTAATACATCTCTAATGAAATTCAACAGGGCAGCAAGTCTCCCAAGGATGTGTGCAGCTTAGCAGGTGCAGCCTGAGCCACAGCTGGATTCATTCATAGATTTGGCAGTTGGGAGTCAGCTCGGCATTTTTGCCTCCCGCTGCTTGTCTCGGCCTCCCCTGCTTCTCCTTTCCTAAAAGAAAATCTCTGCCTGGTTTCATGACCATGTGCTGGACAGAGCATAGGCATCCCACAGGCAGTGGCTGAACTCACCCGCCTTATGCAGGGCATTATGCCAGCTCAGTACTCGAGCGGGATTTCGGTTTTCAGAGAAGCACACGCCTTTGGATTTTACTCTGGTCACAGTTAAATTCCCAGTGGCAGAAGCAGAGTTATGCCAAAGCCGTTATCCTCAAGAGTGCACCTTAAGGGCCAGGGGCAGCGTGTATTCAAGACAGACTTCAGGTCAGTACAGAGGATGTTCTGTATTGTCTGATTCCTGTATCAAACAGAGATACTTCTTTTATCCAGGCTCTTCCCGCTGATAGCCAAGGCAATACTTGAAATCAGTTCTGTACAGTTTAGCATTTGAGTGGTACAGATTCCATATCTGAAGGGAAAGGTTTCCAATGAGACCTTAACACAGCATAAATTGGAGACTCGTTTTTAATACCAGTACTACTGGCAACGGGAAAAAGGGTCTCAATAGATATTTTACCTTTTGATGTCTGATCAGCAGGCTCAGGAGATCTGTTTGGCTCCCAGATATTTTTGCAGAGAATGCTGCACTGCAGCTGAGTAAGGAAACAAGCCTGGATGCTACTGGAGCTTTCTCTTCATTTTGCATACAGAAATGATACAGAAATCTGAATTGTGTACTAATCTAAGACATTTTTGAAATCCCTATCAACTACTGCTGAGGGGTATAGGTACTCTTGAATTCAGAATAAACAAACAGAAATGTCTTGAGATCAGCTACCTAGATGGAGAGTAATGTCTTTGTAACCATGCTGGGAAGCCTAGAGCCATTAAGAGGATGGTGCAACAAGCTTTGTGTTTGTATTTAAAGTAGAATATCACCACACCCCTGCATCTCATTCGTCTGATAAGCTATGACAGTAAACAGCAACAGTGGAAGAAGATCAGGCTCTGTATAATGTCTGCATTTAAAAGGGACTTGGATGCTGAGTATACTCAAGAAAATTCTGATTCTCTCTGCGGATAAACAGAAGCAAGGGATGTGCAGGATTGGCACTGTTTGTTGCTCAGCCTTCCTGCAGGTGAAATAAGTTCCTCATGAGAAGAAAAAAAAAACCCCATTCAAATTATGTCTAACACGTACATAAAGAATAGCTGAGTGCTCCCTAGTGAATCCTTTTCAGTTCTGCGTCAAATGGTTCCAGTTCTATCTTGAGACTAGTTCAAACAACGTGGTATGGAAAATGTCCATCCTGATCCATTTCTGTTGGAATTCAGGGAACAGCTGTCTCTGTGAGAAGGAAGGAAAAGACAGCTGGCAGTAGTTGTGAGCTATGTTGGCGTAAGTAGGGACAGGTTAGACATCTGTGTGTACTGCCAGCAGAATTGGAAGCACTTACTCCTAAATGCACTAACATGCTACACAAACAATACAGCGTGCCAGAATCTCACAGTTATTCCTGTGAAGACTTGCACCACAGGTAGGGTAGATATCTAACCCTTAAGACCCAAAGCAAATCATCTCTCATCGCAGCAAAACTGCCAATTGCACATTTGGCCCAAATGATCTTGTTCCATATATTTCTCAGTGTCATCTGACTGAGCACATTGAACTGTGTGATTCCCAGGTTCTACGTGTAAGAAGAGCTCTAAAAAGCAGTGTTAAAAGTTTCACTCTTACAAAACCAAAAGCCTTTGTCTAAAAAGTGCATCTTGTACATTTTTCATGCTCACCTATCTTTTGTACAGATAGTCAGATTTGGAAGGGTTTTGGAGGTAAAACAGTACTTTTCATTTCTATGAATTTGTTCATTTTTATTTTTATGAGTATGTTAGTGTATTTTGGTTTTGTGAACAAATACAGTTATCTCACTGTTGAGATTTGCATTTTGTTCATATCAAACCAAAGTGTGTTCCTATTTACACAAGTAAAACTCCAGTCATTTGGAGAAAAATATCACCTTAATATGAGGTACAACTGACAAGGGATTAGGGGGCTCAGTTACTCAGCAATGTCACTGATGATGTATACTAGAGATGAGAAGTGATTTGGCATGGAAGAATGAGTGAAACAACCTATCCTGGCCCAAGAGCAAATTGGAACAATTAGCATCATGGTGTAAAGTACTTCCATTCTCTCATCTGTACACATTTTATCTGCTTTTGTTTTTCCTGATTCACTTGTCCTGATTCCACCAGTCAGACTTCCTACAAGTTACGTTTCTTTTGCTCCCCTAATGACTCAGCCTGCCAGCATGTTGACTGCCTCCCTCCCAGCCAAACAAGTTTTATGACTCAATTACAGCCCACGTGTAACTTAATTCACTCAGAAGAGACTACCTTGACCTATAGGTGCACCTTGCTGCAAGGTCTGCTGCCTGGGTGTTTTCCTGGGAAGGCACGCACATCCCAAAGAGAGCTGGAGGCCCTGTCCCCAGGAGGACTCTCGAGCTGAAAGCGGTGGAGTGGCACTCACATCTAGTGGCCAAAAGAACCAGATCAGATTCACATTCCCTGGTGCTGCCTCAGGGCACCTAAAATAACAACTGGAAATGGTCGAGTAGAAGACAGATTTTACAGCTAGTCAGCTGTGGGGTCTCCACAGGGCCCTTCTTCAATAAACCAGTTTTGTTCCAGTGTATGTGGGTCCATTCCAACATGTGTGCAGTTACACTGTCTGCTGTATCTTTCTCTTGCAGGCCTTGAAGCCATCCAACCATGCCACAATCCAGAGCATAGTGAGAGCTGTCGGGGTTGTCCCAATCGGTGTTGTCCCAGTCATTCCTGAGCCTTGCTGCGTTCCTGACAAAATGTCTTCTCTTAGTATCTTATTCTTCGATGAAAATAAAAATGTGGTTCTAAAGGTGTACCCCAACATGACAGTGGAATCCTGTGCATGCAGATAACATCTTGGGAGACCCTTTTGAAATGCTGAGGTGATCACTTGCTATTTGAGGGGTTGGGAGGGGGGTTGTTTCACGATATCTACTTTTTGTTTGCACTGCCAATGCATTTCCTTTGGACAAAAAAGAAAAAAAAGTAAACAAATCCAAACAAAGAGGATGGACATGGAATGGATTCAGAATAGCAATTCCAAGGAAAGAGAATACAAACTTCATTTGTCTCTGAATTTGACCAAGATACAAGTCTTGGCAATGGGGACTGACTCTGTTGAAATGAAGAGATGAAAGAGGAATTTGCAGAAGACTCTTCAAGAGTTTGGAGACTGCCAGAAGGACATACTGATCTATTTTTGTACAAGATTTTGCAAGCAGCAGTAGCTGTTAATTTTTGTCTCCGTTCTTATGGTGACTAAGGGGGAGGGAGACTAGAAATATACTATTCTTCATTTTAAAGCTAAGCTTTCTGCCTTAGGTTATTGAGTAGTGCAGCAAGGAAGAAAAATAAATCCAACATCCTAAGAGCCTTAGGTAATCCAACTTAGGCACGTATCTCCTTGGTGCGACGTGTCATCGACTACGTGTGTGTATTCATTTTCATTGACATGTTCTTCGTAATTCAGCTTATTAGATGTCAGTGCCCTCGGTTGGAAGAACACAAAACGCATTACTGCTGCATGCATAATTGTGGTAGCTCAAAAGCAAAGACTTTTCTTTCATGCCACTATGGAAACTCAGCAGGCCAAGGGTATGAAAGTATCACACTCAGTGAAGCGGCTGAGTGACTTGCTCACAACACATATTCTAGAACATAGTTGCAAATAATCTATGAATAAATCATGGTAGTTGATTCCTGATGTGAAATTACGTGGTGCATAATTCCTATCTGTAGGCCTTCACTACGATTATTTGATCAAAACTGGCTCTGCTTGGTGAGTTTTGATTGTTACGTTAATCAGATGGATTTTTTTTTCTTATCTCAGTTCGCCTCTACTCTGAAAATCAAATTTGTTGTACCTATGCTGTCAATCTAAAATTTCTTACTAGCAGGTTTTGCACAATAAAAACACAAAACATTCTTTCAATTACTTTATCCACCAAAAAATTCATTTGAGAAACTACAAGCAGGAAAGAAAACATCTAATGAATCTCCGGCATAGCTGCAAAAAGTTTGTTCTGTTACAGAGTAAATGTTCACAGAAGTACTTTAGACAGAACCCAGGTTCCATTTCAGCAGCACTCTCTGTAGAGGATGATGCTTTTTACAGTGCTTTTGGCTGGTGAGGGCGATGTTTTAGTTTGTGCTAAGAGTAGAAGTCAAACAACCCTTCCCATAAGTTACCTACATAACTTGACTATGAAACAGTGTATTCAAAGGCAAATATTCGTAGGGAATAAATTACTTCCCCATCATCATGAGAGTTAAATTCTCTACTTCGGAGTCACCAATTCCTCAGTATATTGAAGGTGCCAACAGTTTTCCTATGTACATGCCTTTTTGCAGCTTCATAGCTGTTTAAGGCTAGTTTAAACACTTGGTCATTGATTTTTTTATTTGGTCTGTCATGTTTACCAACCTGAGTAATGTGCAAGCGTGAGAGTGGTGTGGAGGTGGAATAGGTAGCCTAGGGATCCTTTCAGCAATCACTTTTTACCCACACAAAGTGTCAGTGGAAGCTGACAGGACTTAAAAAAAGAAAAAAGAGAAAAAAGAACCACCAGTTAGTCCGAGACGGAAGTTATGCATGTTGCCCTTCCCTTACCTGCTCAAACAGCATACCTCTGCCGTTCAATTCCCAGAGTGCCACTGGATACATCCTCATTGGCTCTAATTAAGCAACAGTAATTAGCACAGCTATCCAACCTGATTGCTGTATGTTAGAATTCCAAGAGTTCTGTAGCAGCTTATTGCCTTGAAGGATCTGTTCTCTGGAAAAGTCTCAATTTCTAGAGAACAAGTACCATCACCAGCATAGAGGAGCAGAACTGCCATCAAAACCAAGAACTAAGTGTGAAGCTGTGTACATTGAGATCAAGGTTCATTTGATCCATTTCCATATGCAGGAGAAAAGTCAGACATTCTGTGTGCAAATGGGATGGATTTAGGAGGAAAAAAGCTGTGCTGAAAAGACTGAGTTGCAGACAACTGAGAGCTTTTCATGGCTGTGTCTTGGTAATAAAAAAGAGCCTGTCTCTCTGGTGTGGAGCTGTGTAGGCCCCTGTCTTGACTTTAAGGACAGGCAGAAGTAGTGATGTGCACAGGCTGCCCATACCATAGGGCTCACCTTTTCATCCACTGGTCCACTCCTGGGCCCAGTGTCATTAGGACACATAAGGGAAGCCACTGGCTAAGCTGGAAGCAGGCTTGGATTTTCAGTAGACATCAGGCCCTGCAAGCAAAACAGATGCAGTGATTTTTGACAGTTATCTTTTGTAAGAACTGCACAGGTAAGTCTGTCAGTCATACAATTCAGTGTGACAATGGCTATTGTTAAAACATCATGAGCTCAAACAATAGACCTAACTGATCTTCAATTTGTAGAGAGCTTGTGGCAAAATAGATTTCATAGAGCTTGACAAGGCAACCTTGGCTTTGTGCCAGCACATCCCATTTCTTTATTCAAGGTGAGCTGGCTGGTGATGAGTAACGCACTTATCGCCAAAATAATTTCCTTCACCATATTTTTGAGGTTCTTGAGGTGCACACCTCTTGTCCTGAGTAGAAACGTGGGAGCTGCTCAGTAGCCCTCGAGGGCTGGATTTATCCGTGCATCGCCCTGTGCTAGGATTACAGCATGTTCCTTAGAGTAGCACCAGACTGCACCTTCCCAAACACAGCACAGAGAAGAAAGTACCTCGCAGCTTCCTAGCTGGCCACAGGAGGGCTGGGGGGTCATCCCGCTGCACATGAGACTGCTGCCTCGGAGAAGGGCAGTCAGTCCCCCAGGAAAACACTGCGAGAATGGGGACCCCGTAAGGTGAGGAGTCGCTGGGCCCCAGCCTCCTGCTTGCTGGGGATGAATTGGAGTGACTGGCTCTTGGGCAGAAGGTCAGAACTGAGCCGAGCCCAGCTTGGTCTGTGGACGGTATCTGGCACGAGTGGTGCCAGGAACCAGCTCCTCAGAGGAAAATGCAGAGGTCGGACGCTCCTTGGCCCACCCCTTGGGTGGTAGCAGAGTCACCCAGATCAGAACAGGGTGTTGGCAGCCAAGCTTCCAAACTTAGGCAATCCAGAACAGCAGCCCTAACTAAATGTAGGTGTTTCCCCAGCACAGCATTCTGGGGCAGCCCTGCTCTGAGTCACTCTCAGGGACTGAAGCCGAGTTCAAGGCTATAGGCAATGCTTTCCAGTGCTGTGATGAGACAGCCTGGAAGTGACCTTAAAAGCATCATCTGAAAATGAGCATGAATATGTCGTGCTTGTTTTTTTACTGGGATACAGCCAGACTTTGTCATGAACTGTATCATGTAGAATAGAAGTGTTCTCTCCAGTTAACCATATATAAAGGAGACATTTTATGCCCACATCTTGTTTTGCATTTGTATCTGTAAATGAAACTTTCTACATAAAAACATGTCCAGCATCAATAATGTATTAATCACACAGGCCATAATTTCTGTAAATAACTTTATATTAGTAGGGACCTCTAAATAATTTCCAACTCATGTTATTAATCACCATTTTAATCTCAAATCAGGACGGGAGGCTTTTCCCACCTCTTCTGCTTTTTTTTTTTTTTTAAATACTATCAACCGATAAATGGCGCTGCTTCCCATCTAATTATGTAGTACCTGATGCCCGTGCATTATTTTTATAGCTGGCTCACAAGATGGACAGGAGAATGTCTCAAGATACACAAGCTCTCTCTTCAGATAGGCTCTTCTGGGAGCAAATTCCCCAGTGAGGAGCAGACTGTGAGAAGGCTACTGCAGAAAACTCTTCAAAATCCCACTCTTGGCAGCTGAATAGGGAATCTCACGGTAAGTGTGCAGAATACAGAGTGCAAAATAAAACTTGCTTATCCTGCAGTGTGGTACCTTGACCCAGGAGAATTGCCTGCCAGAGCAAATGCCACTGTTCCCCTGAGCAGGGTCACAAGGCAGGCTCTGTTTTTTCCTTTGTCTGGGGGCCCTGAACTTGCAAGGAGCTGAGCACCTTTCATACAGCGCCAAGCAGCCCTGGGGTTGCAAATCACTGTGCTCCGCTGCAGGGCTGGCCCAAGAGAGGAGAGGCTCAGCAGTTTGCAGGAGACCGACGTTTTGTTTAGCGACCCATTTCTCCTTGTAAAAACATCCTTTTAAAATTATTTCTGTTGAAAGGTTAATCTTTGTACAGACTATGTCAATTTTTAAAAAAATAAAATTAGCCCCCAAAAGGAAAAGTTATTTTGTATATGGAAAGAAACTTTTTCAGATGTTTTTAATTTATTTTGTATCTGTGGCCATCTTTTCCTCTTAATGTTTCCTTCTTTATCTCAGTGCTCTTTAAACAATACAATTTTCTCTGTCATTGCAAAGATGAAATGCTAGGACTATAGTCAAGTTTGCAAGGACAGAAGGCAGCCACACTGGGAAGGACATGTTTCACTACTGATATATAAGCTTGCCTGATAACCTTTTTTTCCCTTCAATAAAAGGAAAGTTTCACTAGGAACTCTGGATAAAATACAAAATAAAATAACTTTTTACATGAAAATTCATTTTTTCTGTGTGGTATTCGGGTCTTTCCAAGACCATTAAAGTTTCCACTGCTTTCTGTGTTCAACACTGTGGAAATGTGTCCATCTCAAGAGCTCATTTGCAAAGGCCATTCAAACAGAGATTGTCTTCCTAGAGCAAAGTACAGAGTGGCTGGGGAGTGAGTGCTATGGATTCAGTTAAAGGTTAGCTAGTATGACAGTAAAAAACTACTGAGGTTACTGGACCTGATCCAAGGCCCAAAGGTGTCCATAGATTTCTGTCCATTTGCTTGACTGAGTTTTGACTCCAGCCCATAAAAATAATGCAGAAATTGTGGTGACAAGCCTGCAATTTATCAGAAGAATGAGGCAGCCCTAATTGCTTTCTTGGTGTGTATGGAAGCCAAGGCTGCTGTGTTAAAAACAGTAAGAAAAGTAATTCCTGCAGCCTTACTGCATACAGCATGCTGCTACAAACCAAAGCAGGGAATGGAAGCCCCTGGAGTTGCTGTTCTAGGGAGGTTCCAGAAGGATGCTCTCCTGATGTCTCCCGGGTCCAGCTAAGGGAGGGTGGTGGGGTGGGCATGATACCGTTTCCCCTGTATGGGCCACATAGGAGGCAGCAGGTCAGAAGCTCCCAGGCTCTGCTCATCACAGGGATGCCTGTCTCTCTGTTATCCTCCTCTTCTCTGACTGCAGCTACACAAACCTGGGGGACGCACAGTAACTCCACACAACGAAATGTGAGCAGACGCCCAATGGAGTGCATGCCCAGAAAGGGAAGACTCCGGTCTCCTCTGTCTCCTGGAAACAAGGAGAGCTTGGGCTTGTTCTTTGAGCAGCTGGGAGATGCCACCAGGTTGCGGTAACAGGAGAACCCACATGGCCATGCTGGTAACAAGACTACCTGGCTTGTTACATTTCTCTTCAGTAACAGGAATATTTTATTCAAAATGGTAGAAAAGAAACTGGGGAGAGAAAACAAAACCAAGGCATGAGCTGCCCTCCAGGTAAGGCGTGACTTGCCACAGCAAGAGCACTCCTGCTTGAAGTTAGCTATTTCCTCTGATTACAAGAGGGTGATGAGAGGAGGGACTCTGACTCCCGAGGGGTTTTTGGATGCTTCCAACTGTTCAATCACATTCCCTGCCAGCCCAGCCCAGCAAGTAACTTTGCACTGGGTCTCAGAGTAACACCCTGTCCTCGCGCCTGCGGGTCACCCAGGTTCCCAAGCCACAGGGACATGGTGCTTTGAGGAAGGCAGGTTGCAGCTACACACGATTATGGATGTGCAGGCTCACGACATCAGCCCGAAGAAGAGCCTGTCTTGGGCATTGTGATCCCGCACATCTTTCCCCACTTTCTTGACCCCTGAGCTGCTCTTAAAGAATTGAGGATTAGTATTTGTGCCTGAGAGTTACACGTGCACTTTCCTCTTCTGCAGCTCGGGGAACTGCTCCAGGCTTAACTGTGTTTTGATCACTGCCTCTTAGAGGGATGTTATTTAGTAGCAAAGAGAAGCTTACAGCCCCTGGTAAACCTGAACTCCATCACTACGCAGAACAAGAAGAAATCATGCTTGCATGTGAGAGCCCCGAGCATGGGTTGCTTACTGGCAATCCTTCACAAATCAAACTTCCCATACAAAACCACCAACTCCCTCCTTTTGAGCAAAGCTTGGGATTTTTAATGCTCGTTTTCAAGAGGAACAATCTTTTCCCAGAAAGCTTGACTTCAGATCTTCCCTCATACAAGAGGGTCACACGTGTGTTTCAAAGGATGCAGAGAAATAGGACTTTGATGTACAAAGCTTGCACACATACACACAAAAAAACCCACACATTTTTTCTTGCCATGTGGAATTTTCATGAGGTCTTTATGAAAATATGCTGCCCTCTTTTTAGCTTCCTATTTCACTTTGAGGTTCCCTTCCTGCAACACAGACTAGAGAACCCCATTCTCATAAATGAGCCTTTTTAACAAGCTCCAGGTTGTCCTGATTTCCAAGGGATTTTGAAATATCATAGTGAGCAGAGAGCTGGATCTAATTTTTTTAAAGCTTTTCACAATGCCAGATTTTAATCATTAATTTCACATCTTCACATCTGCTCTCTGCACAACCTCCTCCTAGCTTTCTGCCTTTGAGAGGAATTATCTTGTTTTACTCACACTGCATCCTTAGCGCTGCCTCCCCTGTCTCCCTAAATGTGCACCATGTGCAAATTATGTTAATCATAATGTGGTGCTAATCTGTTTTGCTTGGTCTTTTACCTCAACAGATCTTACATACTTAAGGAACACCAACCACATCCATAGGAGCCATTTATCGGAGCACCGATGTGCAGCCACTTCAGTGGTGAGAAACAAAACTGGGAAACAATGTTTGGTGACAGGCATATTGAGGTGTGCGTGTTTGTCTGCGTATCTTGATTTACTCCTGCTTGTTCAGCTCTAGATCAAGAAGTAAAGAAGTCAATTGGAAATGCTCCAACTTGTGCCAGGAAACAAAATAATTGTGCTACAGCATTCAAGCACAGGGAATGCAAGAGATACAGAGCACCAGCTTTGTGCTGCCTTGCAAAAAATGGGAAGAGGGTGAATTTAGGGCAGCGCACTACACTACAACTGAGAAGGTTGCCTTTAATTGCCTCTTCTTTCTCACATTTTCTGCATAATCTTAGGGAAGTAAAATGGTCAAACTGTCAGAGGTCTCTAAAAAATCCTGGAGGGAAGGTGTACCTGAAACCCAATCCCATTTCACCCACTGCAGAGCACAGCTACCCGTGTGCTTGGGGCTGTTTCCCCCAGTCAGACCTAAGTTGCCAGGCTCCCACTGGCCTGTCTAGTGGGAGAACAGCTATTAGCCTGGGGAGAGAGACAGACCCTGTTGGACACAGAAACACTCCATCTGCATCTGGCTGAATCTGACCTGCCTGTAATCACAGAGTGTGTCAGGATAGTATACAAAACTTACAGGCTTACACATTAAAACATCTGAACCCCTTTATGTCGGAATTGAAACCTTTGGGGCACTGAGGTTTGCTTCTTGCCCCTTTTTATTGGCAGGTAATTCAGGAAACTTTATACCATGCTGATTGTCACTAGTTTGCATGCAGTTTTTTAAAGAAATACTATTAGCCTCAAAAATTCAGCTATTTTCTTTCTGATTACTAAGTTCTCAGCAAGTTCCACAGAAGACAAATTTGCTGTGCAAAAGTACTCTTAACACTTTTATCTATCAAAAGCAGTGTCCAGGTGTTATCATAGTCATAAATTCCTAAAGAATTCAAAGCTTCATATCAAACAATTTTCCAGCTTTTTTTTTTTTTTTTTTTTTTTTTTTTTTTTTTTACCAAAAGCAGTATCTAGTTTTAAGAAAGAGCAGAAGAAATGCAGCAGGGCCCTAGGAAGAGAAGCTTTTTCCTAAGTCATCTCTTCTTGTCAGGAGAGGAAAAAAGTGGAAATGAGATGCTTTCAGAGGGCCTGTGCTGGGTCACTTGTGTGTCTCTTCTGTGCATACTTGGCTAGACATTTAGCTACTGTTCAGTGCTCGCAGGGGGAGATGGGGTGAGCTGGAGTCAGGATCACTGCCGGCATTGATAAATTAATGGGCAACAAGCTGAGAAAAGCCAGCGAGGGCTGAGAAAGGGTCACCGGTTC
>NW_010330625.1:27168-27533 GCF_000700745.2 Antrostomus carolinensis
AGGTGACTCAGCAGCTGCTCTGATGGATGCACTCAGGGTCTGTGGCTGGCAGGGAGCGGCAGCAGAAATCCCAAACTCTTCACCAGGATACCAGCTGGATCAGGGCAGCAACTGAACGGTACAATTTAGGGGAGCAGAGCTGGGCTGCACTGGCTGGCCAACCTCCATTTCATTCCCTTCCCCAATGGCTCAGTGTTTGTCACGAATGGCAGTCATAGCCAGCAGCTTTTTGAGGGCACACAGCAGATCTGCCTGGACACAAACAGGACCTGCAATGTTTCCCCACTAGTTGACCATCAATGCAGCTGGAGAGCTGGCACCACCTCTATCTGGCCCTCTGTGAAATGAGCAGCCTTCACAGAATC
>NW_010330626.1:0-14751 GCF_000700745.2 Antrostomus carolinensis
TATATTATTATATATATTTATATACATATATAAAGATATTCATACAGTTATACCATGTAATGCATACTGAAATTTTATTTTTAAAAATCGCTCATTGATAGATACATACTTGTGTAGACCCAGTGTTGTTGAGTTTATATATGTGATCTATCACATACATGATAAAACAGTGTACACAGTAATCTGTTTATGCATGTACACATGGATGCCATGGCATATGGCATCTTTTAATGATATATTATGAAATAAACTTCCAAATGTCACTTTTAGCCTCTAGAAGGTTTTCCTTTCCAAACCAGACTCCAGAGTGAAATTTAAACAATTTTTTAAAATTCCCTGTTAATTTCCTGTGTACTGAATGCTTTTGAAATTTTGGAGTTGTAAATATATATATATATATGTGTGTGTGTGTGTGTGTGTGTGTGTGTGTGTGTGTGTGTGTGTGTGTGTGTGTGAGTCAAATCTGAAGTGAGGCATAAAATAAAATTTGTGTTTAAAGAAAACTTATGGGTTTAAAACCTTGTGTATAGAATAGAAAGTTACTCTTGAAATTATTCTCCTATTAAATTATTTAATTTTGTAGAGGATTTTCTACAAGCCACGTGAGATACTCTTAGACATTCAAAATGTGCTGCTTATGATGAGGCTGCCATTAAGTGCATTAATTTAAGTAATAGATCTAGGTACAAAGATGCAAGAAAACTGTTGCTATATTAGAATCCAAAAAAGACACACTTGCAGAAATGAGGGTGAGGTAACACAGACCAGGGGTTTCCAAACATAGTTAGTGGGTATATGATCATCATCAGGAACTTCTGGCATCCAGGGTCCCATGCTTTTCTAACCATGCAAAACCAGAGCCTCATCTCTAGATGATCTTTAAGGTCCCTTCCAACCCAAACCATTCTATGATTCTATGATCTGTGGATATTCTCCCAGTTTTCCTCCTGCATGTTCCTGTCTTCCCCAGTGCTCACACTTAGGCTTCCCAATCCATTTGTGTACCCACAGAAGTTTATTCCAGTTTCAGACTTAAGCCACATGCTTTCTCCTGCACACACCCAAATCATGAACTTTGACTTCCCATGAAGATGAAGTGGAACCTTGGTTTCCACTGTGTGCGTGCCATCTCCCTAATCCTGTTCTTCCTACTTCAGCATGCCTTGGTCTTCTTCCTGTATCCTGAACCAGAAGTGCGGGTCTGCCTGGGGGCAGCAGAGCTATTCATTATCATTGGATGCAGGTAGTGGCTGCAGGAGTTCCTAACTGTTTGCACAGGTTTCACAGGACCTAGGAGGCAGTTACTGTGCTGCCTGTGTGAGAGCAGTGAGACCCAGAATGTGTGGCTCAGTTCAGTATTCAGCATATCTCATGCACTATGGTTTGGCTACGTCTTTTAAAGAGAAACAAGGAAAGTCAGAAGCAGACAAGTGTGGAGAGGCAATAGTGTAATGCTCATCAGAGACTAAAAAGCACAGATCTGCTTTTTATATAAATAAGCTAAATCAATGCAAAAGTCCAAATAGATACCTGTATTTCAGTCTGGTTTACATCAGTTGAGCTTGAGTCAGTTCCTCAACAACAACAAAAAAAAGCATAAGCCAACCTTAAATTTGGAAAATTCTGTGCAAAAGAATTTATTTTAATTGATGTATAGGCAAGTTTAAGCTAAATTGGTCTAACTTTCTTGTACGGGCAAGCCCTGAGCTGTGTGGCTGGAAATGAGAAGCGACTGCACTGCACTCCATTAGGTGTAAAGTAAGTAAGTGGAGTTGGTGTAAGAGATGAAAGCTTCAGTTGTTGAATCTGGCCCATAAGAAATTGAAAACAAACAAGATGATGTTGGAATGGAGCTTGTGAACAAATGGGAACCAATTGCATTAACAAGAGCACAATAGTCTTGTAATTACATTCTTCACTTGTGTGGAGAAACCAGTCAGCACTAGGTTGAAAACACTGGAGTCTGAAGTGGAGATGCTTCTGGAGCTCCTTGGAAAAGGAATTAAAGTAGGCCAACTAATGAGGGGAAATGGTTGTTTTAAAAACTTTAAAAAATGTATGGTTGTTTCATGATTCTCTCTAACACTGAAGGGTACACACTGGTGCAAGTATGTGTGTGTTTGTCTATCATGTCTTCCGGTATCTGCTTATCTTAAAATCTTTAACCTTTCATATTTAAAAGTACAGTTAGTCATTTGGTCACATTGCCAAATGACTTCAGACATCTTCCTTTCCATAATCCTCTTCCTCTCTGGAGAAGACTTTCTATAGTCTTCCTCTATTTCTCCACTAAAAACTGGATAACCCACTGTAATTTCACACAATTCTTTGCTTCTGGCGAATATCCTATTCTCCTAGAAGAGAACCCTATTGGTTCTCTGAGCCAATCAGTACTTGCAATATATTTTACAATTTATGATGATAATCTGTCTTCCAGTTTAGCAAGGAAGCATATTTTAGGTTAGGCACTGTCCATTCTAGTGATTCTTTTAATTTCTCCATGATTGCACAAAATCAATATAGCAAACAAAATTAAGTAAAGCACAATTGGCAATATTCACAAATGAGCTTCTCTCATTTGCAGTGTACATTTCAAGGTATGCTTTGTTTTGTTTGCTACTTCCATTTTAAACTGGGGGTTGGAAAAGATGATACTGATAAGGGAATTTATGAGAAAGAAGTTAATCTTGCATGTAACCACCACAGAGTTCAGTCTTTATTAATTGTTGTATGATGTGTTTAAAAGATGAGGTAGGTTTCTTTTAGATAAGGAAAAAAAAAGAATAGAATATATGAAGCTGCATGCTTTAGTATTTTCCCCTTTTTCAAATATGGATTTTTATATTGGAGCCTGAGATTGAGATTGCTGCCCTTGCTTTGTTTCTTTTATGCTAGGTAACACACTAATGGATCATAGTGAGGCTTTGATAACCTCAGATAACAGAGGCTGCCTTTTGAGTATCTCCTTGTAGGTCTTGCTTTGGATAAATGTATTTAAGGATGTTAGTAAATTCAAAAGTAATGCACATTTAATTGGACATAAGGATGATTTAATACTTCTTTACCACACTTACTTCTTGAAGCTTTGGAGAAAAAGTGTACCCTTGAAAACAAATAAGTATCCTAAATTATCTGAAGTCATGTAACTCGGGCTTATACTATGATAGAAATTTTAAAAGTTGGCCTGTGAGTGGTTGGTAATCTGAGTTGCTGTTTTCACAAATAAAATATAATACTTAGAAATATTTAATTCTAATGTAAAATTCTATAGGTAGGGAGAACAGTAATAGCAAGTGAAATTTATATTTTTTCATCCAGTTTTCTTGATGTTCTTGTTTTATCAGAGGTAATAGCAGAAATCATAAGGAAGTCTGAGAACTGAGAGATCTGGTGATAAAGTAATAAATAAGGAGGTGAAGTATTAATTTCAAAAGTTATCCATTATAGGAAAATTTGATATCTGTGGTAAAACATTACATCTGTCAGAAAGAATTCTATAAAAGGTGCTATAGTATGTGCTTCTGAGTTCTGCAACCTTGTAACATCTGCAGAGCTTTTACAAGAGATACCTCAAGTTCAGAGGAAATTCAAGAGTGGTCACATAGAGTATAAAGTTTTCATTGCAATGAAATCCTTAGGTCCTCCAAAAGGTGATGTCAATTTAAGATAATAAAATTAATGACATGGTTGTGACAGTATTATTTAGAGGAATTACTTCAGCCTTGCATCTAGGAAGACCTGAATGAGGGCAAGCAAATGTATCTTTTTATTTTAGTGAAGTTCAGCTGTCCTGTCTACAGTTTAAGTAAGTGAATATTAGAAAAAACTTTATTATACAGATGTTCTTTAAGACTATGCTAATTTAGTCATAAGTGTGTTTGGGACTGAACTCTGCTTTTCTCAGTTAGAATTTTAAGTTCAGTTTTGAAATCCTGAAAAAATATTTGAATTCGGTGTTGGTCTTATCTATGCTGAGCAACTTTAACACTATTGATATGGGAAAGCTGTGATGATAGGACAAGTTTTACTAATGTATTTTTTCAGTTGTATGTGAGACACCATTTTAAAGCTACTACATGGTCAAATACTCAGTTTTGTTACTGAAGATAATTTGAAGGAAATTTTTTTTAGAAGGGTGGGGGCGAGGAGTAGCAGGAATAAAAAATTGGCTGGCTGCGACGTCATGCAGAAAATAGCCCAAATCTTTTTGCAATTGAATATAATATTTTATAGGTATATTTGAGTTACAGTAGTGCCCAGGAGCTCCACATACGAATTAAAGCTCTAACACATTAGGCAAGTGTAACAAAACAATAATCTTTTCTGCATATGGCTTACAACTGAATTACTAGCCAAAAGACACATGTTCTACAATAGGCAGATACAGGGAGAATGAGAACTATGAGAGAGACTTAAGACATCTGTGAATACTGCACCAAAAGAGAATTTCCACACAGAATGTGAGAAAGGACAAAAAAAAACTTGTAATGCCTTTTGCATTGTTTTATTTTCAAGGGCAGCATATGAGAAAGCATGCTACAGGTCAGTAAATTGAGCCTCAAGGTGAAGACCATTAAAATCACTAGCAGGAAAAAAAGCACAGATTCTGCATCATGGTAATATATAAGAACTGATATATACAACTGAAACATTATTCTCTTGTCTATAGGTAGTTTAACCTGTAGCTGTGGTTTCAACTCTGCATAACTTTACATTTCATGTAGTGGTTACATTATTATTTCAAGACAAAGATGATATATAGAATGCCATTGAATTTATTTATGGAGTTGGTGAAGCTATTTGCAACAGGCTTTTATTAAAAATGCATTAAAATGTCCATAAAATTATTAAATGACCTGAGCATTTAAGGTAAATTGAATTATTTTTATCCACTAAATAAATTTTCTTTACCTTTGGACAAGGGAAAAAGAAAAACAAGCCTTTAAAAATAATGAAATATTTGTTTTGTATTGATTATGTTATTAGTAGCATTTTAAGGGAATTACTTTACGTATGTAGCTAGTTAGACTAACAGCGAATCACAGCAGGTGGTCTCTGATTTAAATACTGTTCTGATATCCTTCACAAACCAGCATTGAACTACTTAAGTGCCTAAAATACTGAAAACTTACGACTCAAGTAGGCATGACAATGAAATTCCTCATCAAATTACATTTTTACATGTTCAGATCCCTTAAGTCTATCTGGCTTTTCTAACCTGGATGTATAACGTACTTTTAGTTTAGTTTTTGGTTTATAATGTTTGTTTTGGCATGAAATGCTTCATTTGAACTAGAAAGAGGCAAAATAATTGCCAAGAGGACTGACAGCACTTTTAATGTCATAATTTTTGTCTAAGGTTGCACTGACTCCCCAAGGTATTTTACCTGATCATTCATCTACACAACAAGAATCTACATCCGTGTAGAAACAGTAACGAAGCCACTTCAAGGCACAAGCTTTAGCTGAGGTGCATTGCTTGCATTCAGACTTGCTTGCAATTTCCTTTTCACTGGTTAAATACTGCTTCAAAACTGGTCTTACAGATACAGGTGTGAGAATGCTTTTGCAAAAAACAAGGTTAGAAATGAGAGAATATGCTAAGAATTATACCATTATATATTACTTACTTCCTGTATTTGTGCCTTTTTTTTTAACCAGGCAGTGTAAGTCCACCTGTCTAACTGGAATTATTCAGTGATATCCTATTGCTGGGAAGGGTCTTGAAGATCTGTGTAGAACTATATAGGCTTTCTTCTGTGATGTCTGTTGGCATCAAGCTGTAGCAACTTGAATATCTTGTTTAATTGAAATCTGAGAATTTTCTTAAATCTTATCTTTAGATGTCATACCCAAGAGCATTTAAATATGACTGAATATGCTTAAACTGAAAAAGCTAAGACATTCCCTTGTTGAAATGCCATTTGTATTAGATATTCAGTGTGCATCTATTAGTTGAAATAGTCTTCACTACGATTATGCAGTTTTCTTTACCAGATTATCCAGTGAGTTTTATTGTTATGGTGGGATGGAAACTGGAAATTTTCTAAAGGAGTTTTTAATGCTATTTTAATTACTAAAGATATTCCTCTATTCTTTTATATTTGTCTTTCATAATTCCTGCAAAACCTGCTGAGTTAATGTTGAAGCACTTGAATTATACTGTTTTTTATATTAAACGCTAATAAATTCAACTCATTATTAGAGGAGGCAAAAACAATGTTTTTAATGTGTCTGCAAATTCCACTCTGCATGTATATATAGGAAAAATTTTGGGGTGGCAGGGGGGTGTCTGTACTTCCACCATTACCCTTCATTGTTTTTTACCCTCTTCTTCATCTGAGGCTTGAAAGGAAAGTCTGCAGTCATTCTTTAACAATCTCAGTAAGATCAAATAAGTCCTTTTTGCTATTTTTTCTTAAGAGCTTTGTTTCTTTGATTAAGGTTAGGGCATCATTCCTTTTGTTTATGTGTATGATTGGAGCAGTTAATTACTCTCACTGATGATCACAACTTTGTCTCTTTTGGAGGAAGGTCCATTCCAGATCAGTAATTATTTGCTCACTCCTTTCCAGGAGGATGTATTTTCAGAATGTTTATCTGACATTAGAGATTATAGAAGGCCAAACAACTGTACAGGATAAAAGACTGAATTCCAGTTTCTGTCTCAAGCTTTTTAAGTCTCCTTCAATTTGAATCGCTACCAAGTCATATATGACTCCCATTAGTCCCTATGCAGGACAGACACCAGCTCACTGGAGTCATGCAGGGACTAATATAAACGCAAATACTGTCACTTCCTTGAGTCAACAGCATTTTAGGGTCCTTAGATAAGCCACTTACTGCAGTGAGGAAATTCATCAGCCATCCAGGGAAGCAATACACTAGCCTTCTGTTATATTGACCAATGATGATGGTTTAGCCTACGCTATTACTGTCAGTATTGCAATTATCACCAAAGCACCAGTGTTGCCAGCAATGACAGATCTGATGATGGTAGTGTCTGTGACAGTTGCATGTCTTCATGCGTGTTCTGTGTGAGTGTTTTAATACACATTGAGTATACAGAAAAAAAACAGGAGGAGGAAAGTAGGTGAGTGTGTGACTGTGAGTTACGTGCATCCTGGATGCAAGATATTTTGCCAAGAATCCTGACTAACCAGTTCTTAGTGCTCCCAATATAATTTTTGCCTTGACCCCTATAATGAATCCCTAATAATTCCTAATAATGCCTGATGAGTTTTGAGCAGAAGAGATTCCTCAGGTTTTTGAGATATCCTTTGTACTTATTTCTTTACAGTTGGTGCTGATGCATACTGTGAAAAGACAGTGGTCTGATTTAAACAGTGTAAAAGAACTAATTTTAATAATTTAAATCAGAAGGCCAAATTAATTTTGTGTATTTGGTTTTAATTTTCCTTTACATTTGTAGCTTTTCTTTTCCTCAATAAATCATTCTCATTTATGCGTCAAAACGTACTTACAAATAGATATGCTATTTGTCTTCTTTCTGCTAGCAAAAGGACCTCAGTACTTTTACATGTTCTTTTTCTTATTTAATGAGGTTCCTAATTTTTACATTTGAATGTAAAATACACCAAAGTTGTTTCTACTGCCTAATTATTGTTTATGATTGTTAAGATGGTGTTGTGCAAAACAGCATTTAAACTGGTGAACTGTTTTATGGGGGATATATAAATCATTTATATATCTTTTGCATTAAAATAGGTTGGTTTATTAGAGTATGTATTGACTACAGTTAAAGAACTGGTGATATATTTTGATTCATGGAGCAGATTTTTCAAAGTTAGCTTAAAAACAGATCACCACTTACTTAGATTAAGTTTTTTTAAATAATAGTGAATAACTTAATTTTAAAGAAGCAAAGCACCTTTTTCAGGGCCAAGAACTTCCCCAAATTTGGCACTCCCCCATGATGAGGTGTACTCTCCTTTGCATTTACTGTGGTGTACTTCTTTCTTATTCTCAGAGCAGGAGATGACTTCCTCTCTTGAGTGTTTTTGAAAAAGAAGAGAGAGATGTTTACCACATGCCTACACCACCAGGCCTCCCACAAAGGCCCTGTCTGTCACGGCTGAGCCATTCTTAGAGGAATAGACACCATGGAATCTCTCACTCTATGACTTCTCTTCCAAGGTTTCCAGGGGCTAGGACCACTTTCTCAAAGATGTAGTAAGTAGAAACAGGAATCTCACATCTCTTTCTTTGTTTCTACTCATCTCTTTTAGTTGACAAGAGTGAGAGCATAACTGAATGAAAGTAAATGCTAAAATTTCAGGGGCCACATCTTTTTTTTTCACAGTCTTATGTCATTCTCATCCATGGATGTGGCTTTTTCAGCCATAACATAATTTTTAAATTATATCTGCTGTTTTTCTCAGGTATTTTCAAAAGTCTCAGTTCTGATCTATTAATGAGGAACAGGTTCAAAAGCTATGCATCATTTTGGTTTTCTCTCTGCCTTGGGGCAGCCTGAATCATCAGTTACAGAAACTTAAGTTCAGCCAAAATCCTGCAGCAGACACCAGCTGCTTCACCTCCTACAGCTAAGAAACCTTACTATATGCTGAAATTTGGACTTGAATAGGATTCATATGGACCTGACTGATCTTGCTTGAAAGATTTTTAAGCTGGCAAAAAGCACATGCTGAATTACAGACATGACATTTGGCTCTAGAGATTTAAATACGATTCTAGACCCTCAAGAATTATGCCTGCCTTTGCATACCCATTTACCCCCTCAGAATAGTTTTAGTCTGTTACACTAATGATGAGTGGGGCTTGTTACCCAGGGCAGAGCATTCCACTTTTACTTCCCAGTCCATAGTTAATCCTTATTTTCCATGCCTTCAAAAATCCCTCTCACGTTAGGCAACTGCAGAGGTTCATATGCTTCATGTGGGACAACTAAGTCAAGTATCCTAGAACCTGGAGAAAGAAGCTTGTGTTTGGGGGAGGGGGGGAGAAGGGAGGAGGTTTTATTGTTTTAGACATCAGCTGATAAATCTAATATCTTCTGTCACAAATGCAGGAGGTGATGTTTTTCTCAAATGGATCTCCATTCCACCATTTCATATTGTTTTGTGACTGCCAGCATTAAGAACGTGTACTGCTATTTTAATATCTGGCATGTGTTATTACAGAGGGGCAAATCATGAGCAACACAGCATCTTTCCACTTGGTATTTCTAGCTGTGGAAATGACATAACAGCAGGTTTGAAGAGATGATGCATCCAAATGCAGCCTTGTACAGAAGATGAGTTGATTGAAGGCATTTTAAATACAGAGATCTTTGCAGTTTTGCACTATGTCTACTATTTGTTCAGTCAGCTGGACTTTTAATTAACTATAAGAATGGTGTTTTATCCTATTGAAGTAGGATTCAAAGCACTACTGATGATTTCAAAATTGGTGAAAGCTCAACAGGTTTTTGTCTTTGCAGCTGACAATGACATGTATCTAATTGAACCCAACAACAGCAATAAACTTGGTTTTCAGTTCTGACTTGCACATAAGCCTGTGATATGTGTTGATGTTTGCATTGAGTCTTAATTGTTCTACAAAACATCAAAAGTTAGTGCATGCTGTGGGCCTCTCATCCATTTTATCTGTAATGGTGTGGTGGTTTTGCACCTTCGTATATATGGAAGCTGTATTGCTGTACTCTCCTCTGTGCTTGTTGGATGCATGAGGAGCAGAGCTATTCATTAAATAAAGAAGGAACATACTTCTGTCAGAAGAGTGGAGTTACAGGCTGTCAGATTATCATGCATACTATTTCATCTGCTCAATGGGATTCCACAGTGCAGGCTCTTACAGACATTATCTGCAAGAAGAAATACTGCTCTTCACCTTTGGGAAAAGAAAGTATGAAATTGTGGACAGTAAAATGCCATGGCAATGATGAGCCAGAACAGCTCTCCCTTTCTCACAGGCAACAGCGTAGCCGATTTCCTGAGCAGGTACATTATCATAACTGTAGGTACTCTCAGAAAACATCCATCATCAAGCTAATATTCCATGGGGAGCAAATTGCACTACAGGTTTATATTAGTATGCCAGTATTGAAATGTTCCAATAAATTTGAGTTCAGCTTCATTACAAGGTCTCATACTATGGGATGAATTGTACACATACGCAATTTCTGGTATGATATGGAACATGAGACAAAAACAATTATAGCTAGAATCATCTCAAGAGGGTAGGAAGCTAACACAGTTTCTCTTAGTTTCTTCAGGTTCTTTATTCTACTCCTAGACCTACCAGCCACAGGGAATGAATTACAGTAGGAAATGGAGTTCAATTAACTGTACCCAAATCTGAAATTACATCATCTGAAAGCCCATGCATTTGCTGCTTTGAATGTTGCTATCAAATTGCTCCTTATAGATAGAAGATATTCTCTCCATAGATAGAAGAAAAAAAGTTCTTTTTTAAGATAATCTTAACCCTACCAATGAAGCAAATTCTTAGTTTGGTACATTCCAGAAAACTTTTTCCTTTAGTCCAAGCCTTACCATTGTATGTTTGGTCCTGCTGGATTTGTTTTACTTTCTGTTAGGTGGATTTCCTGTGGGTATTATCTTAGCCTTTCGTCATCCTCTGACATGGAGGAGCTCTTAAAAAATGTGTCCTTAGTTACAAGAAAGATACTCCACTCCTACATATGGGAACTTAATACCATTTGTGCAAATGTTACAAATGCAATTCTGTGTTCAACAGAATTGCGCTTGCAACAGTGAAATTAGTTACTGTTGGATTAGCCAGAAAGTAATAAACCTATAGCCTCTTCTGGTTTATGTTTTTATATGACTCTCCATAAATATAAAATAATGTTGAGATCTCATCTTAAAAATGTTTTTCTAAAGTTTCCTCAGACTTCTGTTTAAAACAATCCTTCTATCATAATAACCAATCAGCTCTGGAAAAGTAGAAAATTAATTTCATAGACATTTCAGTCATGGTCAGAAAATCCTTTCAGACTGTCTTTCCATCTGTCTCTTCAGTAATCGCTCTGGTGCTTCACAGGGTCACACTACCTTCTAAGGACTACCCAAATAAATAATTGTGTAATAAATATGATCTAGTGGAAGGTGTCCCTGCTGATGGCAGGGAGGTTGGAACTACATGATCTTTAAGATCCCTTCCAACCCAAACCATTCTATGATTCTATGATAAATATTAATCTTGTATCATATGGCTGAACTGAGGAAAACTGCACTAAATGTTTTAGAATGGATTCTCCTTTGATATGCTGGGTGTGAGGACTACCAGTATTTTTTTAAGTGAAAGCTTAGGGCATGTCTCCAGGCAGAAGGCATTGCAAAATAATAGAGCAGTAGCTACTGCTATTCTGCATGAGCTCCTTTGCATAGACACATTTATTCTGTGTTATGAGAGCTTTTTTCTGCTTAGCTTAATCTACATCACTCTTAGCCTGAAATAGAGGGTTTACACAGAAAGCTACTGTGGAATACCAGTTATTTCCTTTATGCATACAAACCTTCTGTACACAGAGGTACAGAGACCCTATAAGCAGTCTGCATGGAAAATTGGAAGCCTGGATATTAGCAATAGATTAAATGATTGATTCCCATTATTAAATACCAGTTTTGCAGGTAGCAGTGCAATTTTGTCACAAGAAGGTAGCTCATTCGTATTGTTGCTAAAAGGAAAAAAAAAAAAAAAAAAATCCAGTATTACCATGTAGTGAAACTAAATACAGGGGAAATTTTTCTAAATGGTAAAGTGGCTGAAACTGTCTTAGCAATTCTGAAATTAGGACAAATTTGAGAATTAATTCTGATTAGAGAATCACTATTTGAAACTAGTTTCAAAACCATTAGCAATTAGAAGTTGTACTTCCCAAAGGTATAGCTTGGAGGCTATGGCATTTGAGGGATGGGACATCTTCCTAGCAGTGCACGTTTATTTTGTGGGTGATTGCTGGGAAGGATTTGTACCAGTTTCCTATTTCTCTGTTCAGTGCACTGAGACTACTGGAGGAATGGAGAGGGTATTCTGTTATGAATCTCCTATTTGTGCTGTCTCCATTTATCTCTTAATGCAAGTATTAACTGTCAATGATTATACAGGATGCTGATTAGAAAACAGTTCCTAATCCAAGTTCCTGTTAATATTTGTTTATAACATAATGGAAAGCAACAGGAGAGATTAAAAGACTGTGGAGGTTTGGGTGGATTCACCCTTTTTGCTTGCAGCTTGCAGCCAAACACAGCCTGCTCTATCACCCTTCCCCCCACCCTTCACCCAAGGAGTATGGGAGAGAATTGGAAGGAAAAGGGCAAGGAGACTCACGGGTTCAGATAAAAACTATTTGCTACTTAAAATAAAATGATAATGATAACAACAGTAATAACAGAATATACAAATGAGTGATGCCCAGTGCAGTTGCTCACCAACCACTGACTGACACCCAGCCTGTCCCAGCCAGTGATCTCAGAGCAGAGACAGTCCCGAAACCCAAACCCCAGAAGAGTGAGGCCCAGCAATCCCCGAGAGAATTCCCCCGTCTTCTGGTCAGCCCTGGTTAATATACTGACATGACGTGGCATCATATGGAATATTTCACTGGCACATCCAAATGCCAGGTTTGGAGTTTTGCTGTTCACTGCGCTTCCCCCTCCCAGTCCTAATGCAGCTGTGAACCAGCCAAACACGGTGGCCTTGAGCTCCAGCAGCAACTAATAACACCTGTACTTTTATCAACGTTCTTCTCATAACAAGTCCTATAAAGAAACTAAAACACAGCTATTCTGACTACTAAAAAGAAAATTAGCTCTATCCTATCCAGGACAAAGATGTAGCACCGCGTACACTTTAATGCGATGGTAAGGGCACTTTCCAGAAAAAAGATTGGGTACATCACCCTAGAAAGAAGCAAGAATTGAAGCCAGCCTTGTGCATTCAAAGCTACTACTCTAGCTACTGGATTTTGAATTAGGTAACAGAGCTACATATTGTAGCCATTTCTTTTGTTTCCTTGTATGACAAATGCCAGATATGTGTAATTTCAGCCTGATCTAATGGGACATTCTGAGAGAGAAAGGGAAGAGAGTATTGGCAACAAAACTGAAGATTTAGAACATGGCAAGGTTTGTGGAGAGAGAAATTAATTAAAGATACAGATCAGTGTTTGGTGGAGGAGGGGGTTGGTTTGTTTGAGTTTGTTTTTGTTCATATTACACATTGTTGTGATACCAGTGGATTCTGGCTAGTGCATGACATCTGAAGCTTGGATAATAGAGAAATCAAAGATCAGCCTCAGCATTTGTGCAATGCTTGTGAACTTTTGTCTTCTTGTAGGTGAAGTGTTTCAAATTTATTTCTGGTGCATTCTACTGATTGAGTGGGATGCACCAGGCCATCTTATGTTTTGAATGGTAGCTTTCATACCTCTGCCTCGTACTTCATTTAACATTGACTCTGAATTCCTTTCTACACAAGAAGATTCTTGCTTGAGAGAAACGGGTAGAAGAAAACAAAGAGGCAAAGGATAGAGAAATAAACATTTTTTCATTTTTTCTATAATGTTCTTTGTTTTCAATCTGAAGTTTTTTTTCTTGACTCAGTTAAATTATTTTTCCCTCTCCTGTTTCCTTACAGAATTTAAAGGATTAGAGACAGGTAAGAATAACTTAAAGGTAGTGATTGAGAAGAGAAGGTATCCAGCAAGATGAGGAAGATGAGGTATCTGCTTTGATTTCTATATATGCCGAGTAGTTCCTCGGCAAAGGATCATGTATGGAACCTAAGGAAGAACCTGTCTTGGAGGATGATCATCTAAAGCATTTAGATGTCCCCACTAATAGTAGAGGCTCCAGTTCATACTCTGATTTGTAGGCCTTCTTCTCTCCTTTCTACTGCAGAAAGATCTTACCAGGATTTAATTCTGGTCACATTAATGGAAAGGAAACTTGTGCTTTTCTTAGTTATGGATCCATGGCCTGCTTCTCTTCCTGCTTTTTCCTTTTCTGTCTCTCAACCTTCCTTTCTCATCTGTTCCCCCATTTCCCATATTTAATGTTATTTTTGTCTAATGCACTTGTTTTCCTGATAAAATCAGGCAAATGGAATTCTTGTCATAATTTCTGAGTAGTAACTTCTGAAGCTCTAATAGATTTCAAACAAACTTGACAGTGGCCCAGAAGTCTCAAAGATGGTAAAGTTTCTCCAGCCTTCCTGGTAAGGTAGCATTTAGAGGAATGAGGCCCAAATTAGCACTTCCTTGATTTGTTGGACCTCAGCTTTCATCTCTCCCAGCCGTGCAAGCGTCACTGTGGAGAGCTCTTCTGCCCATATGATGTGAGCCCTGAGCATCGGTTTTAATGTCCTTTGTTTTGACACTTTCCTGTACTAGAGGGAAACTAGCGGAGATTCACCCTGGTCACAAAATTGTCACATAAACCTTGTGCCCATCCTTTCCTACTTACTGGTGGCACACCTTTATACACCTCCTTTACTGACTCCATCCTGGAGACATTTCAGCGCAGTAAGCTCTCAAGAGGTATGCTGCTTTAGTCTGTCTCCCAAACAACCCTGTGATAACTACAGCAATCGCTTAAACAGAAGAGCTTAAGGAACATGTCACAGTTCTTGCTTTTTTTATAAGCTAGTTTTGTTCTCTCCATTGTGTGCTGTGCTCCATATTTCTCTGCTATGTAGCTGTCTCCTGCTTCTGTTCCAGTGTGCATGCTTTCCTCATTCACC
>NW_010330627.1:0-27523 GCF_000700745.2 Antrostomus carolinensis
CCAAGTCCTTCTCTTCCGAGCTTGTCTCAAGAGTGTTATGTGTTATTTGTTTCAGAGGTAAGAAAGCAATCCACATCTTGTACCTCACACTACATGCCACTTTGCATTTAATTTGTAAATAGAAGAAAAAAATGTGAAATCAAGAAAATCTACTAAAAAGAAATGTAAAGAAGAATGTAAGAGTGATCCAAGCTACTTAGAATAACATACAAGTAAAACAGATGCAGGTGAGGCTGGAATCTCACAAGTGCGATTTCTTAATGGTGTACCCCAGGATTTTATTTTACTCTCATTTCTATTCCTGCAGTTTTTCAAGCTAAAATGTAAACAATCTGTGGAACCAAACAGAATCCTCAGTTAATTTTAAATTATTTTAAAATGTTCATCTATGAGACAAAAATAGGATCTTTAAAAGCTTTTGCTTCAAAGTGGAGTAGCATGGTACAACCGCTAGCTCTTCCTTGTCCACTGGGCAAAAAAGAAGCAGCAGAAATAACAGTAACATGATCATGAATCCCACGTATTTGTTGCCTTCTGTAAGAAGCAGCACATTCACAGGATGAAAGACCCAAAAAAATAATTATCCAATAGTACTGGAAAATAAACCTAAGGAAATCCACAGAATTTGCCAAGTCTAGACCACAACTCTAGATATGCAGAGATACCAGGAACATAGTAAAAAAAGAAAAGCGGGGGGAGTGGACCTTTTTTTTCTTATGAAATTACCCTTTCAATCCAAAACCATGATTAAAGTTTGTATTCAATGAGAAATGCCGTGCATAAATCCAAAATACATATTTGTATTCTGTACAATGAGATAGTTGGAACAGATATACAATACTCTTCTAAATGGATTGTACTTCTGAAACTCTGTTAGAATAAACTTTACATTTATTTTCATCAACATGGCAGACTTGTCTCATTATCCAGATTCATATTTGTTTTCCAGAGGATTTCAATTGTAAGTATTTGGTAGCCAACTCTGAAAAATGAAAAAGTGCATTCATCACTCCCCTAATATAGATATATGACAGCCTGAGATGCAATAAAGCTTGTATCGCCTCCGGCTTAGGAAGAGTCTATTAATAATAAGTGGCAGAGCTATAAGTTAGATATACGTATTTTCACAAACGACTGTCAACCAAAACTTTATAGAATATTACATATAAAAGAACTGTGTTCTGATATCATTACTAAGGCTGCAAAGTCAAGTACTACTCAAGCATTAGGAACCCCTCTTGCATGTGCATTATAGTAAGATCCTTAATTTCATGATCCACATGAGCCTTACCTCCTTCACTGCACCAAGCTGATGGTGTTTACCTTATGAGCAGTTATTTGGTATTGTGCTTTCTCCTTTTTCAGTCTGTTATCCCAGAACTTGATTACCATATAGTAGTCATGCTCTGAGCTGAAGAAGGAATTTGTAATTTTGTCATGAGCTTCTTCGTGGAACTCATCATGAGAGTGTCAAATGTTCAGAGACATTAACAAATTTACCTTTGCAAGAGCCTGAGGAAGGAATGGGCTTTATTAAGGCCATTTTACTGCTTAGGAGCTAAGGCACATAGGATCAGTTTTTTTACAGTAAAACAGGTACCCAAAAAATGCACGAAGGTGCCTAATAATTTTCCCAAAATTGTTAAAATAGTTCATTTCCAACACATAGGTGGTCTTGAAATTTCTTCTATGAGACTATGCCCATCACTAGCCATGAAAATACATTTTAAAATCTGACCAAAAGCGATTAAGGATAAGGGTATCCATGAATTGTAGGTTCCCAATCTCAGATATCTTGGATCTCATCTTTGGCAACCTACTAATATTTTAGATGCTTTAAACACAAGCTTCAACCTGCAGCAGAAATCTAAACATCAGTTGTAGCTCTGAATCCTCAGCATTTCTGCATATCAGTCATCAGGATCCCAAGTCAGGCATCCAAAAATACTGAACACCCCTGCAAACACTTTTACATAAATGAACTATCAGCAAAAAAGAAACTCTGTAGAGCTGCTGTGGGCAATTTTCAAATACTCTAACTATGTAACCATTCTCTCCCCGCAATTCCCATCATCATTTGCTACATACTTTCTAGTTTCTGCAAAAAATGAAGGAGTCTTGACTGCAATCTCTTTCGCCATAAACTCTAAATCTCTTGTACTAAATGGGGCAGCAATTTCTCACAAATATATACATAATTGTGCAACTAAAGACCATTACACTATGTACATATGTAGAGGCAAATTTGCATAAGCAGTACAGCTGATGTGCAAACTAAAATCACTTGACTTTGCAACTCCAACAGGGTTCTTTTAAAGCTTTGTGGAGTTGTTGGGTGTTTTGGTTTGGTTTTTCTAACATTTAAAATATTAGAAAGAACAAACAGAAAAAAAAAAAAAAAAAGTGCCAGACTGCCCTCATGATTTAATGCACTGACACTCCAGAGTTTTAAAGAGGCACTGAGCCTTTTGATGCCCCATGTACATGCAGGTGACCATTATAATTTCCGTGAAAAGAAGGAGGAATTTGTGGCTTTGCCTTTGTGTTAGATGTGCACAAGCCAAACTTCAGGTTTCCACAGTCCTCAGAATAAAACTGCCACTTCAAGTCACTTCATTTTACCCATAATCATCAAAGAAAAACAGTTCTGTATCTAAAGATAGCCTTTTTAAAGATAATAAAATATTTTTTAACTGCTTTATTTTCTTTGACAAATGTGAGTTATTCTGAAATAAAGTTATATTTGTAGTAGTGATGTAAAGCCAATAGAACTAGCTCCAAACATGGAATCCAATTCAAAATCCAAGACCTGCAACAATTTCTTCATTTATTTTTGTCTACTCTTGTATAAATTACCTAAAATATTCCATCATATAAATTCTTATATTACACTAGAGATGAGCTGGCTTTTTACAATTATATATCATGAAGTGTATTTCTACCAGTTGTTGTGATTATTACATTAAATCATCAAACTAAGATCTGTCATATAATAGGACAACAAAACTTGAAGGACATCGGAAGACATTTTTGTTCTTCTAAAAGTATTTGCTTATCACATCCATTGCAGACATATACGCATAGAAAAAATAATAAACGAAGAGTCATAAATGAAAGCAATAGAGACTCCTAAATGCTCTAAAAAATTTCCAGTGTACTGGAAGTATACTTCTATTGTTGGTTAACACAGAAACAGAGAGTAGTTATAAGCATATCTTCACCAACACTGAAATATGTGTAAGGACAATAAAACTATATATATTCTTTTGTTCAACATCTTTGATGGAGAACTATCATTTAGAAATAATACAAAATAGCTCTATAATGTATAATATATAATTATGTAAATAATTAGTATAATCTTGAGATGAGATGAAGGCTATTAGTGGCAATGGATACTTTGAACCTTGCACATTTAGTCAAAAAGACCAATGACATCCAATCAAACTTCTGTAAAATGAATTGCAACAAACAATGGCAGCACAGCTGCTATTAGAATTATAATTGAGTTTAGGAGGGAAACAGCAGCTGAATGCAATGCAGATAATTAAGGAGTAAGCTTTTGTTAACACTATCAGTAGGGTCATGATTCTGCAGATTGTGAACTTATTATGGCTGAACAAACTACTCTGTTTTTATAACAGAGGTATATTTCTGCTTTTTATAGCAATACAGTATATTCTGGCTACAAGATAGCTGATCACTTATTTATTTAAGCTACCCATTTAGACAAATGATAAGCATTTACAAAATCTAAGATTACCATGGAAACCTTATTCTTAAATGCTGAGGATTATGGGAACAATTGGTTATACAATTGGATGGGTAAATAACAAGCCCCTGAACATGACAAAGACTAGCTACAAAATTACATTAAGTAATTTATCTCTTTCAGGCTAATATAGGTTATATGTTAACCTAGCTCTGAAAGGGAAGCACTATACCTTCCGTGGGTAAATAGTGAAAAGAAAACATTTAAAAACATAGCATTTATGGTATGCAGACAGAAAGTGCATAAATGCAAGTTCTTGTGGTCCTAACATCTAACCCAGGTGTTAGGGAATCACAAAACACAGAACTGAGAATTACAGATGTGATCTAAAATTTGTATTTCCTATTGTGTGTTGACTAATCTTGGAACAAAAGTTACCTATGTAGAAAAGACAAACAAACAAGAGTCACCAAAGGATCCAAAGTCACTCCGAGCTTGTATCTTGGCACCAGTCAGGCAATGAGAGATGCTTGACCATTCATAACCATGAGTCAGGGTGCCAGAAATGGAAAGAAGGTCATTAGAATGCCAACAGCAACATTACATGCTGTTAGCAATATTAGTGTTTTAATATCATATTGTCATAATAACTGGTACTCTAAAAAAACTGAAGAGTATAGATCTACCAAAGATGTTGTTATCACAATTATACTAGTAACCCCCTTAACTCATGTAGCACCAACTCAGGACCTTTGGTTTGACAATCCTGCTGACAACATAGGTCATTTCACTGGCAAATCTAAATTTGTTAGGGACAAATGAGTAATCCTATTTTGGAATCTCATTGACCTCAATGTGTAAATAAAGCAAGCAGAATGTGTCTGACTGGCAGTAAGCCATTACCATGCTACGTGCAATAAAAACACTAGTATGTCAAAGTGATTTTAAAAATATGCTTTGATATTTTGACCTGCTCAAAATTCTATTTTTAACCCTGCATCCTCCTAAAATAATTTAACAAAAAGTTTTACAAAATATTTTAATCTTACTAAACATTTGCCCATAGCAAAGTCATTTGTAAGTTTTCCATTCCTGGTTCTAAACCTTCTAAGGTGTTATTTCACCTGACTGTGGAAAGAGTAAGCAAAAGCTTGTCCTGATTTCAAACTATTTTTATCTCTGTTTCTTCAAGAAATCCATTCCCAGCCTCAATACAGAGAAACTTAATTTGGCCATTATTACAATGGAACTCAAATGTGATTCAGTAAGACTCAAGAATGGTATAATTTTTGAGCAGTTCCTTTTAAGGGAATCTAGAAAATAATAGGTTATGAGCCAGGAATAAAAACATGCCCTTCTGCTCATATACACAGCATGTCATGGTCTCTTTACTTGCAGATTAGCTTTCACCATATTTCAGCAGAAATCTGAAGTACCATTCAAATTTTATAAAAAGTAGTGTTGATAATTTACTGGAACTTTCCTAATACTCTCTTCACATTTGCAGTGGGAGCAAGTGCATAAATGTATAACCAGAAATTTAAGAGATAGAGCCAAATGGACTTGAAATAAACTTGCTGGTTTTCAAAATCATATTATAATAGAGACTACTCAAGCCAGCATCTGTCAAGAGTTATGACAGCACAATCCAAGTATACCCCAACTTGACTTTCACTCTATTTACAAAGGAAATTTCAGGGGAAAATTTGGCTAATATCATCTGTACCCTGACTGTAGATAGGTTTGGCATCCTGCAGACTTAAGGTCCCTGACTTCAAGTGGTCACCAATATTTTCAAGATTACTGTGGTGAAGGACTGCCTTCCTAAAGGGATTATAAAAATAAAAAGGAATTGGAGTCCTGGACTTCCCTATTGTAGGTAAATTGTGGAATGCTCTTTGAGATGGATAGTTTTTCTAATTTGTCTTTGCTGTATATTACAGCTGAAGAGCAGCCTGAATGAAAAACTTTTAAAAAAAATTTAGGAATTGCATATCTAGTAAATATAAGGAATTGTGAAAATAACTAATGGACTAACATTTATTTTCTGAATATTTCAGAGAATTGGTGTGATTCGCATGTGTATGAGGCAATGGTATATAAAATGTGAAGCTAACATTTTTCTAAAGGCCATTAATAAATACACTTTTAGTACCTTTTTACTGTAATATCTGGAAGCTTTCCTCAGGATGATTAGATTTCATTAAGGCTACAGCACTGGGGACCTGTCTCTAGAAAGCAAGGCCTGTTTTCCTAATCAGCCTCTATAGTCATCATTTCACAGTTTGCCACTTCAAAGACTTGGAGCATAACAGAAAACCTCCTTTTAGCAAGAGAAATTTTTTACTAATTTAAAATTAAAGACTGTTGGTATGATTGTATATGTTGGTATCATTACCACTGAAGCCAATGATGCAAAGCAACAAATGAGCTAGAGTTACACTGTTTTCTGACTTCATTAGACATTACTCTAATGTAAGGCTGATATATTTGATTACTTTTAACATACAAGGCCCTCTGAGAGAAATATGCTGCTCACCAAACAATTCAAACAGATATCTTTGAACATCTTTAATGTCCTTTCTCTCCAATTGGATATTTTTTATGATTCTTCAATGATAATAAAGAATTCAAATACTTTGCACAAGTTTCACTGGTGGAATGTCTACCAGAGGCAATAAATTGATCAAACCAAACCCTCTTCACTCATGTCACAACCTTCTAGCTTCTTCTCCATAGTACCATCATAAAACAACAGAGCGTTCAATCAGACACCTCCAAAACTCTCTCACTGAAATATCTTCTACTTTTATATGGTTGCATGACTCAAAGTGCAATGTTTCCTGTTTATACTGAGTACAGTTATGGCACATTGAATGGAAATTCAGCATTTCAATAAGAAAGTAATTATCAAAAGAATAAACAGGAGCGCTTTTTTCTGTATGCAACAGAGAAAAATAATCAGTCTTGCTAACTGATTATTTACAAGCTTGTAAAACTTAATCTACTATAGTAGAAGCATGCACAGCAGCTAATGGAATTCTTGGTAGAGACAAAAGTGTCTGGAAATAGAATCAACACGTTGAAGGCTCTACATAACGGCTCACTGCCTACCTCAGCTGGTCTGATGTCCCATCATGAAAGAATATGTGAATATCACGTAATAATTTTTTTTAAAAAGAAATGTCTCTCTTCATTTAAGAATGCAAGTTTATGTCTCCCTTTCTTGCAGGGACAAAAATCCGTAGTAAGAGTCAATAGAAAACAATTTCAGCAGTGGAAAATTCTGGAATTTTAGTTTTCCTTCCTGTCTTTTCATTTCCACTTTCTTTTTTGAAGAACTTTGAATGGCCATGATTGAAAGGACTATCATATTGTGGATAATTTATATATGCAGGAAATCTACTTATTCTTTGCACAACTGCAATGGATGTCCCGAGGCATACCAGCACTGGATGGTCAGGGCACAGGCAGCATTTCATTTGAATAGATATCAGTGAAAAAAGAATCTGGTTTTCAGGATTTTCATTATTATGAAAGCACGATTTCTAACTATGCAGGAGGGATAAAAACCAAGCCTGATTTCCTTTGCTGTTGTGGAAATCAAAAATAGATTTACTGATAAGCAGAAAAGGTTTGCTGCAAAAAAACTGAAAAATTATTAAACATGGAAGTCTTCTTAATGCAATCTGACAGGATGATTTTTCAGTTGAAACCCAAGTTTACTACCCCCTTAACCCCTGAAGAGCAGTTAGCACTAATTTTGGACTGATCAACAGGTCATATCTGCAATTTCCTTGTCACTGATGAGAGCCTTCTTTCCATAGTGAAATAATTGCTACTCCAGAAAGCAGTCAAGAGCAAAGCCTGGAAGTTGAATCTCCCTGATCATTGTACTATACTGTCACTGAGCCTTCGATGGATGCAGTAGTCTGTAAAGCACATTCGGAAGAGAATGACTTCTGTGTGGAAGTCTTACAGGACACAATTCAAATCTTCTGGAGTAATAATATAGTACAGTACAATAATATCTATCACATATATCAGTTTATTATTTTAAAATGCCTTATGAATATTAATTAATCAACCACTTTAGTATCCCAAGAGATGGGATAACACCTACTGTAAGCAATATTGTGTTGTGTTATGTTATCTGTAACTCCACACACAATACTTATTTTAATAAAATTTACTAATGACCTTGAATTTTATTCAGATTTTTGTCCTACCTTCAGCTGCCTGGACCTGAAGCCCAGAAACTCAAATATATTTAGGAATGTAATTTCTGTTGATAGTAGTAGAGGTGAGGCAGATAACTGCTGAGAATCTGAAGTGAAATACTTTCATGACATGCATTGAAGGACAGGAACAGCATTGGGTTTCCCTTTTTCTTTATTCTCTATTTTTTTTGCCAATGGGAAAATTATGTGGCAGTTTTCAAAATTATTTTACATTTATTTATTTTATGTCTGCTATGCTTCACATGTTTGATATTGAGGCAAGGTTAATGACATGCAACTTGCATTTGGAATTGAAAGTGGAGATGTTTAAGGTGGTTCCTAGATAGTAAATATTGCCAGAATATACAAGAGATTAAATGATACTTATAAAAAAGATCAGTGTATACTAGTTTTTCCTATCTGTGCAAATTTCTTGGGTTCACAGTAGAGGTAATGCCTGCATTTCATATATACTAGGTACTTAAATTCAAGGTCACATTCTATATTACCTCTTGAGGCAAAACTCTCAGGTAGTTGATTAATGTTTTGGCTGCAGTAGCACGTTAGGTTTCACATTATGCAATGATCATATATGAGCCACCACTGAAGTCTTGTATGGAATCAAGGATGGTTGATTGATTCATTTAATGCTGTTAAGGTATTTCCATTTAAAAATACTTCTAAAAACTGTAGCTGTAATTAAAGGCAGGACAATGGTTTTCTCTCCCCATAGAGCAGAATAAGATTAATTGGATCAGTAAAAAGAGACCTCAAATATGTTTTACTCCCATTTTGTAGGAGATTTTTAAACTGAATATGTGCTAAAAAGAGATATGAGAGAGAAAACTGTTAACACAAGTAAAACATCTGATTAGGCCACAGGGGAACTACAGTCAGAATCCATTTCTACTGATGATTTCTTATGTGACTGTTGGTAAATCTCTTATTTCTCCATGTTTCCACGTTCTGGTGGTAAAATAGGCATAAAACCTCATTTTTCTTCCAGGAAGTATTGTTGAATTCAATGGTGCTTGTGAAGCAATCACAAAACATTAATATATAGGGATGAGGGAATAAGATTTTCCTTGACATTTTTTTCCCCCTCTCATGGCTGAGAGCTAGGCTACATCATCCGGGAAATTTATTTATGTCTGGAAGCTCTCAGAAGGCTTGATTTACAATTTGAGTGTGGCCGAGTATAATGCATATCTCAGCTATGAAGCATATTGACCAAGGAAGTCATTGCAGTTGAAGAAAGAATTAACTGCTCTGTTGGAGGGCTTCATAAACTCGTTTGTTATTACTGTTGCTCCACAGAGCCCCAGATGTTCAGCACAATCTCGCTCTGACTGTACTGTCTGCTAGGAACTCAAAAGCTGTTTTACTGAATGATGAGTCTTTATTTTGCTATATAATAATGCGCTTAAGACAAACATGTTGGGAGCTGTTAGGCACTTATTTACCATGGTGGGTTAATCTCTTCTGGGAAGGTATAGAAACTCAATCATGAGTGCTACAGTATATAAGCTAATTGCCAGGATAAAACCAGATGAATAATTACTTAACTTCAGAATGAGACCTGGGGGAATTTTTCTTTAATAAAGGTTTAATTCACCAGTGATAATGAATGCAATCTCACATACTACTGAACAACACCATTAGCATAATGGCTAAGATACAAAAACTATAATTAGAACAAAACAGAAATGTTAATTACAGCCACGAAGATACCAAACAAAAAGGGAGTTTTCCTTTACCTGTCAAATGGTTTCCTGCCTGTGTAGCTTTAGTAGTCCCTGTGAATGGGTCATCAACTCTGCTCGAGTGACTGACAGGCAGAAATTAAAAACTGAGACTTCCTTTGCCTTTTAATTCCAGAGATAAATAAATAGTTAGAGTACAGGTGAGGGCAGTAAAGACTGTACCTCTAATCATAAGGCTTAAAAATTAAGCTCCCATGTATCTGAATCCCACACTTCAATTCCTTTTCACAAAAAGGCAGGTCCATCATGTCAGCTAGGGAATATTAGATTTATTCCAAGTTTATTTACTACCCCAAGACGTACTTGCTGTACACAGCATCATATAGCTGGACAAGAAAACATGGCAGCCTGTTGGCTAGGCAGCTGCTGAGAAGTTTACTGATAACAGGCAGCTTCATTTCCGGCACTAACAGCAACAATAACAAAAGCTCTTTGTGCATAAAAATTTGCACGAACTCTTGTATCTTGCTTAAATTAAATCTGTGAGATGTCCTCATGGAAGAACACTCTTTTGTGCCATTTCTGCTGTACATTTCTAATGTCATGCTACACAAATATTAAATTTACAGATTCAAGAACTCAAAAGTTATATAATATGACAAAATAATGTTGCATTTTTCCTCCTTACAAGACTTATTCAGTGCATAAAATGGACACTAACTGAATGGGGAGCTATTCAGTTTTTCTCTTTATCTTCATCCTTCTGTGTTTGATTCCGGACCTTATTTAGCACATATCATCAAAACCCCGCACTGAATACAAAATTACCAATTTCTTCATAGGCTTTTTTGTGGTTTTCTCAGCTTTTTTGTGGTGCTCTCAGTTCTCACTATAATTAATCTATCCTTCCAACACCTCCAAGAAATCATATAATTGAAGCACAGAGAGATGAAGGCCACTTTGCTAAATATTCACTAATTTGGGTGTCTGCTTTGATAAAACTAAGTATTCTAGGGGGGGAAGGAGTTGTAATTTATGTAGCAGTGCACACGTTTGAAATACAGTCCCTATTAACTTGTACTTTACACATGTCCATAAACAGAAAATATCCGTGAAAATTCTGATTTAAAAAATCTGCTGATTAGAACACGGTGGTGAAGGTAGATGAGAAACCCAGTCTCCCGCAGTGGCAGTCAGTCACCTGAACCAGGAGACTAATCCTTCCACCCTAACGGTTCTGCACCTTGTACACTATGATTCCTGCAACAAACAGGCAACTAAAAAAGGGTGGGAAGGAAAAAAGAAAAATAATAATAACCTGTGAAATTAGAGATATTTTTGTTATTGTGTTTTCTAATTTCCTTGCAAATTGGAGAACCTGGGGGCAGATGTTGGTGGGAAAGATATTTCTACTTTCAATATAACACTGGTGCCATTAAAGCTGATGAAGGCTGATTTAAATATCTAATCCTCAAGCAAATTCACAAACCTGACCGATGATGGAGCCAGTCAGTGGCTGTTCTGTGATCATGGGCTGATACGTAGCTACAGAAAGGAGCTAAGCACTGTGGTGAATATGGCACTTTCACTGAGATGTCCAGGAGATGGGTTAATGAAAGTGCTTTCTGTTTTGTAACAGGCAAGTGATCAAAGCACAAATGCTAAAGCATAGATTGGCTAAACCACCTTAGAGAGAGGAGGCTCAAAGTCCATCTGTTTGAATAGACCTCTCACCACCTGGCTATATAGAATATGATACCTTTCCTGTTTAAGCTGGACAGCCTCAGCAAAAAAATATTCAAGCTTCATTAGATGAAACTGTGGAAGAAACAAAATCCCAGAACCATGGCATGACTTTTTAATGCAGTAAACAAGATACTCCTGTGAGTGACAAGAAACCTGGGTTATGTTTCTGTTCATGTACTTTATCTAGTGACTACTTAACATGAAATGCACAATAACAATTATTACAGTATGGACCAGAAACCAAATGCTGCTTCTTCCTAGTCCCTTTCTCCCCTAGCCACAAGACTAGACTCCTGTTGCCCCTAGATCTGTTTCTCTAGTCTAGCAATCCATGGAGTCCTTTCTGCCCAACAGAACTATCTCAACAGGTAATACAATCCAACCCACCCAACCAGCCTACATCACAATGATTTTGGGATTAATCTGAGATGCTGGAAACACAGATTTGAATCTTTTCAGTTTAGATAAAGCACTGGAGCTTGAAACACCATCTCCCAGGCAAAAAAAAAAAAAAAAGACAAACAACTCCCCCCCTAAAAAAAACCCACAACCCTAAAGTATATTGACTTGATAGAAGGAAAAACTTATTGACCATGAGGGCAGTCAAGGAGGGGAACAGTCTGCTCAGGAAGATTGTGCAGTTTTCATTCCTGCAGGTTTTCAAGGTCATACTAGATTAAATTGCTGAGCAACCCAGTGTGTCCTCATAGTTAAGCCTTCTTTCAGTAGGCACTGGACAGAGAGACCTCCTGATGCTTCTTTCCAATCTGAATTAATCTATGCTCTCACAGGAAAAGTGGGTGGTGACCTTCCTCACCAGTTATTCTGTGGAAAAAGAAACAGTTGAAACCGTGCCTTAGGAAGACCTCAGAACTATTTGCAGTAGACTAGGAATGCTTACCAGACAGTCCTCCACTTTTACCCATCTGTCTCATTCTTTCACAATGTCTAGAGAAGTTATTTACAGGCAATTTCCACAAATAGTTCTTGTAACAGATTTTTTTAAATTTCTTTTTTCTCAGTAATTCTGGTATTAAAGACACGTTAGCCTTACTAGACAGGAATTGTATTTCCGTCTATGTTGATTTTCACATTTCAGAAAAGACTAGATTTTAATTTTGGACAGAAGTAACTTATTAGGTAAACTGCCCACTCCATCAGAATGCTGTGCAACTTTAACAGATTTCAATTCACTCTGTTTAGATTATGATGCAGAAAGCTAAACAATCTTCTAGTATGAATTTGTCTTTCATGCAAAGTAAGGTTTTCTAGAAAAAAATGCTGTAAAACTGACAAAAAAGAACAAAGGAACAGCTGTAAGTCAAGAGTTCCTATGCCAACACAGTGTTCAGCTGGATTCCACATTCATTTCCATCCCCCACATCATGCTGATTATAAACTTAGATGCAGTTCTAATGTTTTGATTTAATTCATTTTTTTCCATATTTTAAATTCATTGTATTTAGTGAACATTCACTTTGAAACATGAAATATCAAAAGAAACCCCTGCAGGTGCAGGGAATTTGAATAATCAGGTCCACATAATCCGTGAACTTCAATCCACTGAAGTCTCCCTGGGACCATTTTAAATGTGCAAAGGAAACAAATGTCCAAATTACGCTAAACAATTGTGAGATAACAGATTAAATAAGGTAGATGATTAAAATATTTATACTTCTATTACAGTAATGCCTTCAGTTCCCCACAGAGATACCAGCCCTATTGTGCCAGGCACTGTATAAGCACACAGGATGGTGCTCTGCCCAGGGGAATTTAGAGTCCAAACCTCGATTTCCCATCAACATTCATGTTGTAACACCAGTTCAGGGGTAGTCAAAACTCAATGTTGAGAGGAAACAAAAATATGAAACAACTATTCAGGTTACCCAGTAAGACTGTAGCAGAACTGGGCATAATTCCCAAGTTTCTGCTGTCCTGTTTTTGTGCCCTGCTTCCCAGATCTGACTGCAAACTAATCCTTTTGTACGTTCTTCTGCCTTCCATGGCAGCTAAGCACTGGCTAGCTACAATACACTTTCCAGCTTTGTAAGTGCTTCAATTTTCCTGTTGCTATGTGTCAGAATTACTTATGTTACTGGATTCTCCACACTGCTTCTTAATTTTAAGATGGTTCTTTTACTTTCCTCTTTTGGAATACTGTAAGTTTTCAAATTCACAGGTTGGCCTCCCATTATCTGACAATGTCCTCTAAGGTACTACCTCATTGCAAAGATTAAGAACAAATGGTGATATGCAAAATGAACAATGTGCTGCACACTTTCTTAATAAATTCATCTTCTACACTCAGATTGCAAAATTCATTTGATGTATTGTTGAAATATAGCCAATGCTGAAGGACAGCTTTCTCCTAAAAACTGGCCTAGTCTGAAAAAAGCAGCACAAAATAAAAGTTGTTATCTCATTGAAACCTTAAATTCTATCCTTTGTTATGTCCTATGACGTACATGCTGTAGCACTGTTGATATCGATAGCTGAACATTTGCAAGTATACATACCTACGTTACAAACTTGACTGACATCTTGGAAGTAGAATATTTAAGGAGTCTCTCTTGATAGTTTTATCCATGGGCCTTAAAGAGCTCCCAGTTTCATATCTGTTATAACTGTACAATCAAATCTGACTATTGTGTGCAATAGCAATTTTTATTTTATCTATTTACTTTTTTTTTAAAATGAAACTGAACTGGGTGGAAAAGAAAAAGACTTTGCTACATGATAATAGATATTACCTTGATTATTCCAAGGAATGGAGTCCTTTTAAGCAAGGACTGCTTTACTAAAGTGGAACAATGTTATGCATCCCAGTCTTTTGCTGTCAGCTAAAAGTTTTACAAGTTAAAATACCAAATAGAAGTTTATTCAACTCAGATTTGACCAAAAATCACCTGCATAGTGAACATGTTCTTCCCTGCATCCCTTTCATGGGCAAAAAATAGCAGAAAAATACCTGATGTTACATCATATTCCTTATTTATCAGAAGTGTTTCTTTAGATATGGCTAAATCATTACTTTTTATATGGTGTACTGTTGCAGTATATCCAATGACTGAATATAGCACATGCCCAGTTTGCCTGTAATGCAACTAATAACTCTCTTTTTGTCTCGGTAAGTAAGAATCCAAACAGCTAATTTCCTAACTCTCTACCTGTAAGGCAGGTGTATCTATTAACTTTTAACCATGTCAGGCTATTGCCATTTTTATTTACTTAATATGCCAAATGATTCCATTTAGACAGTACATTTTGTTGTGATTTTTTCTTAGAGTTTTTCATCACTTTTTGTTTGGGGATTCAGGAGGGAGAGTTACTATAGTAAGGATCTTTGACTCTGAATTATTTCATAACAAGTAAGAGTGGAAAACTATGTATCCTCTTTTATCTCTATTTATTTTATTACACAAGAAACTCTCCTTGACTCAGTACTAAGCACTTCTGAAAATCAGGCAGGTTCCTAAATATGGATTTAAAAGTCTAAATTTAGCTTTTGAATCTGAACTGTGTTTGCCTGCAGGGTACCCAAGCTCAAATTCACCCCTAGTATCAAGAAGTGTGGTTTCTCAGGCTTCACTTTTATTATCAGTGAATAAGTTTATTCAGTCTTGAGAATGTACATTACCACCTGTCAACACAATTTTTTGGTTGTGATGTTTTTATAATGAAGCTTTACCACCTTCCACTAATTTCCAAGTGAGCCCAACCTTTTCTTAGAACAACCAAAAGCCTTACAATTAGCTCTTGTTGGTTTATTTCTTTTCAGCGATGTATCTTTCATCTATACTGATTGCTGGGGTTTGGAAATAGACTGAATATGTATTTATTGACTAATCAAAAATACAGTAAAAGTAGAAAGACACAGCAATATTTAAAATCTAGCTGATTACCCTTTGGTGGCAGATGACTAACAGCTTACCTCAGCAAAGCAAAAATTGCTGCCAAAGGTTTCTTCATAGAAATAATCCTTATTTATTATCCAAGTTCACAGCTGTATACACTGCAGGCAGTAACTAAAAACACTTAAAAAGAACGATGCTAAAAAAACAAACCCCAAGCTTACGTGACTGTGATACTTATTAAAGGTCCAATCCTTCCTCATTAAAACCAACAGGAGTGGTTCTGCCAATGATTTTAGTACTAAAGGAAGTCATCTCAGGCAAAATATTCAGACAGTCATAAAGCTGCATTCTGCTCATTAGCAGTAAATGTGTGATTCTCTCTGGCATGAACAGGGAAAGTGCTAAACAGCTCCAAGAATTCTTAGGTTACTCAATAATCTCCTTTCTTGAAATAATAGGACAACTGTAAAAGCTATTTTCTGCCCCCAGTGCACACACGCAGCCCCAGCTGTCCGAACTCTAGTATTTCTTTCAGAAAAAAAGTGATTAGACACAGCTGTTGTAATAGCTCTTTTTGGGCTAAATCAGCAATCTTTACATGGAACAGTATTTTTATAAGACCTATTAAAATCTCACTTATTATTAATAACCACTATTCAGTTTGGTAAAATGTATGGAATAAGATCAGATGAAAAGAGTAATATTCACTAAGCAATTCAACCACTTAACATTGTTTGCCTGGAGGGAAGAACACAGGGAAATAGCCTACTGTTCCTCTCCTGCTATGGACCCCATCTTCCCTTCATATGGCTTTTATCTGTCCTTCCTACGCTGCAGTCTGCAACATTTTCATACAGTTTGCAGGAGCCAAATATGAAACCAAGCAAGGTTAGGTGACAAAATACCAGCTGATTTGAAACAGACTGAAATTAGGCAGAATCAAAGATTCTATCTCTTTCCTCTCATATTTGTCTTTGGACAAAAAAACCCCCTGATTTTTTCTGATACTGAGTTTGGGAAGGATATTGTAAAGGACACGTATGGTGGGTGCCTGATCCAGCAGTTGACCCTCTGCGTTACTCACTGTCTTATCATTCAGCTGCTTCACAACGACCAAATCAAAATATGAAAGCTGGGAGCACTAATGAATGATGTCCCCTGCACAGAGTCTGTGGCCATGTCAGGACTGCAAAGGGGACTCTCTCACTGAAGATCCATCTGCTGGAGCCAGCAAGACAGAGAAGAACAGAAAGCTCAGGAGTCTGGATGAACAATCGAGCCTCTGACATGAACTCAAGAACAGAAAATGTTGGGAGACTGAGTATGGAAACAAAGTTTAGAATAAGGAAGCCATTTTGGACACCTTTGTTGGTTCCTTGAAGTTAAACCTGGTGAAGCCTAAAAGCTTCCGTGACACAAGGTGTCCCAAAAAGGGAGCCATCTGAGGGCATACCTGATGACCCAGGCATAGCTGATGATCCAGTCCACCCAGAAATCCCACAGACAGCTCTGACTGAATTATCAGGCTCACATATCACCATGTAGCAATACCAGCTCAGCTCCCAGATGCATGGTGAGAGTTGTGTTAAGACTGAACTAATTAGCCATGTCTCTCAGCAAGGCTAATTAGTTCCGCCCATGTGCTGGCATGGTGGTATTGCTGTGGTTCAAGAGTTAGCCCTCCCTCATGCAGCAAAAGCAACCCCTGAAGTAAGACACACACAAGACATTTTACAAGTTCAAACTAACGCTATAAATCATACTAAAAAAAATACAGGAACTGGTGCAGGTTATGAATGAGAGGTACTGGGTGTATCACAGGAGAAATGTGACGTACAAGGATTATAACAACAGGAAGCTTATGAGGCATTTGTTTCTAGGCATGGTAGCATCACCAGCCAGGAAGCCATTCACCCGCAAGCCCTCTTTATAACTAGAATTAGACACATGAGCAACGCATTGGTATAGCTGTGCATGCCCTATGCTTACCCATGCCACACCAGTCAAATAACTCAAAAAAATTAGATATAACCATTGCTGGGAGCAGGTCCCTTGCTGGTACCTTTTGGCACTGAGATACCTGTGACAATTGGAACCCCACAGTTTGAAGATTTTTTTAATTTTTTTTCAAGCTACTAAGATACCTGTCTTTTTATTATTGTACTGATCTCCTGCCCTGTTCCTTCACTCCAGTTTTCTTTCCTACAGATTTTCCAGTTCAGGTTTTCTCTTAGTCTATTTTTTTCTGCTCTCTTCAATACACTTCCTGCCTACATTTATAATGGTCAAAACACCATTCAGTTTCACAACTTAATATGTTGCAGCAGCAGCTGCAAAATGCTGTTCAGAGGTTTATGGACAGTTTTCAGACCTTCTGGTCATGCCTCTGATGAATCACAAACCTCCTTAGTGTCTTGCACAGGAAGCCACTTATGAACCCTAGCAAGACTTTGTAGTTGCCTACACAGCAGCAGTATACTCCCAAAACTGTGGATATACCAGGAATTTTTAAACCTTTCAATTCATTTCCTAGTTATTTCAGTTGCATTTTTGGTTTTGTACATGTACTGCAGTGATTTCTAGTATATAGGTAATTCTTCATACAGTATACATTCTTCATTTGCATATTCAGTTTAACTGTAGCTAAATATACAACAGTTAGCTCAGGTAAAGATTATTTTCTATATTATATTAGAGTACGCATATAGAAAAAACTAATCCTAAAGGTGATAAAACATCTGTTAATTGTTGAAATAATTATGAGATTTTTTTTTTTTTCAGTAGAATTCTGGACTACAAAACATCTACAGTGTGACCGTGTTGCTCAACAAGCATATGCATTTCAAGTATATATGTTTTCTCAAAAGGTAACTATAAACAAAAGGACTCCAGGAGAGTAAATTCATATTTGCCTATTCTGTTAGTATAAATTATGTGATCTTTCCAAATAGAAGCACTGGAATAATAAAAAAAAAAATATTCTAGTATATTCAATTACAGATTTTAATTATTTTGGAGAAATAATTCACAGTGTTAATGAAAGAGACAGTAGTTAGAATCATGGCAGAGTATGGGTTTCATGTTTCTGCATTCCATGAGCCTTATTAGAAATGTAAATCAAATATTTGATGAATACTAAGAGCCTATTGGGACATTAAAATGAATATTACCGTTGTGACTCTGAGAATCAGGTTGAAGTATAACAGAAGTCAGTTAAGGTAAGTGGATTTCAGTGCCTAAGGGAACATTAGCTGTTTTAAAGAGGCCTCTAGAGTATTATCCAGTATTAAATATGAAAAAAATAGATGTTTAAATAACACTCAGGTTATGACATGAACCAACAAAAGACACTATAATTTCAAAGTTTCAGCTGTTACTTTGTATAACTTAACCTCATGTGCCGTGTTGATAAAAATTAACTGAGGACAGTAGGGTGGTGGGGAACGTGTAGATGGCATATGGAGTTAACTCTGAGTCTCCTATGTTATCCTCTAATAATTCACTATTACAGTTAATGAGAACTTTGCCACTACTTTTGAAGAGAGCAAGTCCTAATGCTAGTTCTCCCTTCTATCTTAAAATATGATTTTGTATTTAATGTTCTGTAAAAGGATCCAAAGCTCACCACATTCTACAAAGGGCATTTTGATAGCCTGAAAGCTTAAACAGCTTTCAGTAATTTAGTTCTACATATTTATATTTGATATGGTATATAGTATTTTGAAAACTGCACAAGTTGAAATTTATTCTTTCTGGATATCGTACTTTAGAGAAGGGATAAATGGAAAACATAGATGAGCTATATCTCCCAAGGCAACAAAGACTGTGTCAAGGAAACAGCTATTACACGTGTTATTCCATCTCAGGTTTTCCACAAAGCACCATTACTTCTTGTGAACACTTAAGAAAAGATTTACCTCAATTTTACGTTCATTTAAAGGGATGAAGGAGCTACATCAGCTAGGAAAAAAGTATAAAAATTCTATGTTCTTTACTACCTCCTAATTGGGATATACAAACAAACACTATCACTATTCTGGGGGTGAAGAGATAACTATATGTCTTCAAATTTGTTTAGACCATGGATGAAGCCTGAAGATTAATTAGGAACATGTTTGCATTTGACAGAGCCAAGGTTATGAACAGTGAACCTCTAAAACTTAATGAAATTTCTACCTTAAAAGTTGATAGAAGATAAGCTACTGTGACCAATTTTTCACTATTTGGCTGAAATTTCATGCAGATGATAGTTCTTGTGAAAATTTTAATTATGTATGAGCTGAACTCAGAAGAATAGAATAATTTAATATTATACTTTTTGCACCAAAAACTTGTTTTACTCATTAGGATTCATATTCAGAAAATTCTGTTTAGTTATCTCCACTTTCTACATTCTTCCCTTTCCCTGTCTGTGGCCAGTACATTCCATGAGCTATTATGTTAAGGTATCACTGATGATGTATTTAATAACAGAAAATGTACAAGTAGATTTCCTCTGCATGAGGTATTGTTTGAACTACTCCATCTTCAAAGGAAAGGAAGAACCAGTGTAATAGGCACTTTTTTTCCTAATGCTTTGACAAAAGGCCTAATTCTTCCTGGGTTGATGAAGGGTCTACAGTTTTGAAGGGGACCAAACCACAATCTGTCACACTATCTGAACATAGCTCTACAAACTTGTGAAATCCCACTTCTTCCATTTACAGATATTCCATATGAACTTGGTAATATAACAGCAGTGGCTTAAGAAATACAAGCTTACAGATAGTAATAGTTTCCTGGTCATTTCTGAAAGTAAAAAAATTATTTTCATCTGTCATTATTGTCAGTAGAAGATTTGTTTTCAACTGTGGGAAGTACAGGATCAAGCTGTGAAAGCAAATAACTTCTAATTGTTACACAGGTGCAATTTTATTTTAAAATGGCAAAAACGTGATGCCATGACAGACAGAAAAATTAATAAAAATGTAATTTCTATTCTAGATCATGTATTTTCAAATGTTTACATGTGTCTTTAACACAAAACATACAATTAACCCTGTTAAATCCATACAACCAAAACGGTGGTTCCCACAAATTCCTCTACAGTGAGATTCTTTTCTGAATCCTCATTGGAAGAAATTTCTGGAAAAAAGAAGTCCTGAAATGGTCAATAAATTAGAATATTGACAAAATACTTTCTCGTAATAGATTGCCTATTTTCTCCTTGACCTAGAAATATTGATGAAATTGATAAATCTTTGTAAAATATCTGCATTTTCCAGGGAATTTACTGCAATTTTTTCTACAGAATTTAATGGAATGGACTGTAAGTCAAGCTGTGTAACACATATGCTCCTTTTTTTACAGGATAAAAACATTAATAAAAATCTTAAATTTTAATTCTTAGGTGTTTACCTAGAGCCTATTACATTCAAATAGCCTTTCAGTACTGGAAAAAATTAGCAAAAGCAGCTTTATTAACTATATTCAGTATACTAGCATAAACTTTTAAGTTTTACAGAGATTTAACCTGATATCATGAAGAGTTTTAAAAAAGAGTTATAAGTTACTTAAGCCATTATTTAATTACTTTTACACAAATACTTAACTCAGTGTGACAGTATTATGCCAATGCTTAAATAAGAGTTGCCCACTTGCTTTTGAACCTATGGCTAAGACCATTTATTTGGAGTAACGATTTTAATTTGAATCAGTTTTTCTATTGATGTCATTGGCTGCTAGATTAAATCCTACAAATGAGGGCCTGTCTGTATATTTAGATAAGAATACACTTTAAAATATCTATTTGCGACTTAATCATTTAATCTGGAATGTTTGCTAAAAAAAGAGTTATAGATCTTTTCTCTATCATTGTATTAAACTACATATACCATGATTACATGTTCTTGGGTAAGAAACTAGGAAATCTAGATATAGGTTTTGGGTTGTTTTGTTTTGATTTGTTTTTAATTTTCAATTTAAAACATTTATTAATATAGAAATGCAGAAAGTCATAATTTTTTATAGTTTTCAAAGTGGCAAAAATATATTAAGTGCAGTTTTTATCTGAAAGTGTTGACAACTTCCTTTAAGAAAATGCAGTTTGTTGATGGGTATCCTAAAGTATTCAGTCATCTACCACACAGAGATTTATGCTTTCTCGAACTACTGCAGGGAGACATCTTGGATCTTACCCTCCACTTATGTAATAGGGACTTTGTTTTAAGAAGTTTGATGGTTATCACAACATTATATAAAAGGCATCCAATGCAATGCAAGGGATGCCGTTTCAAACAATGGATTCAAAAGAAATTACCACAAGTATACAGCGTTCAGCACAAACTTAAAGAAATTAAAATAGTAATTCATGAACCAGGGGAGAAAACTCCAACAATGATGGTTACAATGATAGATGTCCCCTGTGCAGAAACATAGGCTCTTGCTGAGTGACAGACAATATTTAGCGACATTAGACAAACTCAGTTTCAGATAGAATAGTAGAACTGTGACCAATGTAATCTCAGTAAGCCAAATAACAGAATACCAAAAAGTTACTCATCATCAAAACTGACAACCAAGTCTGTTTCTTTAGGAGAAACACAGACATAGACTGCCAAATCACATGCTAGTAGAAGGACTGGTAATTGTCTAGGAGAGTCACATGGTTAAGAGGATGTTTTGTGTTGGTTTTGATTGAGCAAATGTAACAGTTGATAGCCGGACAAGTATCTAATCCTTCTGTTGAATTGAATGAAAGAGATAATTCAGTGGGGGGAGGAGGAAGAAAAAAAAAATCACTCACTAAATCAAGAAATAATACTTCATATAGGTTTGGTACAACAACAGAATACAAAATGACTGTAATCCAAAAGGAAACAAAGGTCTTGATAAGTCTTGATACACAGAATGCCTAAAAGATAGAATTCACGTAACTATAGAGCTCTTTAATTACATTTTTTGTAGCTAAGGTGTGAAAGAAGCAGAATCTTAACCTACAAGTTTAAGATATTTGTCTGGACATGAATTTAACAAAAATGGTTTTTATCAATATCAATTGTTGTTATCACAAATGGTTGATGTGATGATATTACACAATATAATTTTCCTATAGAATTATTTTTTGCTTTAGGTTTGAAGGGTGAATAAGTTGTTTTATAGAGGGCTATTCTTCAAAAATGTAAGCATATCTATGTGAATCGAATGATTAAATTTATGCCTTCTAATCTGAGAGAGCTCTAAATGCAACAAGGGATTACAGGAACATGTGACAGGATATTTTAAATATTAAAATTTTATTACTCAAATTTACATAGCAGCAGAAAGCAAAGACTAGCTTTGCTGAAGTAAGGAATAATTTAAGAAAATATTGCAAATAAAGTGTCAAGCAGATAAGCGCATAACAAGATCCAGTTATTTTTAATATAAAGTGGTATGGAGCAATTTTACAATTAAAATAATTTTGCTGTAGATTTTATTTGTATCATTTTACAGGGTTTTTTTGCCACTGCTTTCAACTGGAAAAGCATCCTGTATAATAACATAAAGTTAATCAGCAAAGTAATTTTAATGGGGCAAAGCCCCTATGTTCCTACTCTGGTAATCATGACAAAAAGCTGAATGTTGATATTACCCATAGACTGGGATTTGCCTAAAAAGCACCAAGTTATCAAAACCTATCAGGACAAAATAAAGCAAAGTTAAGATTTCAGGGTTCTATGAAATAAACTGGGTAGTTTCTCTGCTTTGAAAACTATTTTTCATCAGAAAAATTAAGTCTGATTTTTATTTGTATTTGCCTTTGTATCCTACTCAGCCTCCTGCACACATTCACTACTGTCAAAAAGAATTCAAGGACCATTTTTTCATGAGTAGTATCTGTCGAAACAGACAACAAGAACCAGCTGAAGTTGAGTCCATGAGTGTTGAGTACATGCCTGGAGGAGAGGAGTATGAGTGTGTATGTGCATACACATGTGAAAGACAAACAAAAAAACAAGCTGCTCCTTAGAAATTATCTATTTGATGACCATGGGCATAAGAACCAGTTCTAAGCCAATTTTAAATAATTCAGGCAAAATTTCTAACACCAATTCAGTATACTATCAGAGACAAATAATTTAAACTCTTTTCTTTATTTTCCTATCTATGAAATAAGAATAATATATACTGTTCTACAACACAGCACTACTAGAATTATTATTGTGCTTTTAAAGTATGGATAAAAATCACAAAAAAAGGTGAACCGCTAAAATAATCTGTAAATTAATACATAAACTGGATATTAGAATGATTCTGCTTCCATAGTTATCAAATAAGATGTTTAAACTCTTCACATTCATTGCCCTGTCAAGAGATCTTGGCATATGGGAGAAGCAGTTATTCACATTTCTTCCTGTTTAACAAGTAATTTCTGTTCACTGAATATAGATCTTTTTTATTTCAAGATATACTATGCAAGTCTTCAACTTTGTTTTTATATATTCTATATGTATTATACATACATATCCACATATCTGTATAGATGTATTACACAATGCATATTCTAAAATATATTATAATATTTATTTTATTAGGGGTGATAGTTAAATCCATTTATATGGTCCATCTCTCCAGAGATAGAAAGAAGGTCTTTGAACTTTTAAAATCTAATATATATCTTTCTGACAAATAATACTGCAATGATAAATCTTTTCATGCATTATTGGAGAATAAACCTTCTTAAATAACGTAAAAGACATATTTGCAGCAATAAATGGTGAACACTTAATTTCTCTCCCACGTACTGCTATTCTATGCTAGAATTTGTGAATCTCTTAATAGCTACATAATCTTTAAGCTCATATTTTCTGCTGACTCATTTTTTCTTATTAGGGATGAAAATATCCTACTCAAAGTGAATAAATACATTCCTGTCAAAACTGAGATGAAGTATAAAGTGAGGTCTCAGAGAGGTCTGTCCTGAGTCTGGTTCTATTCAATATTTTAATTAATGACTACTAAGATAACGGAATAGAGAAGGTACTTACAAAGTTTGTAGGTGACACCATGCTGGAAGCAGTTACAAGAACTTTACAGTAGAGAAGTCAAACTCAAAATTATCTTGATAAATTAGAAAAATGTCCCAAAGTCAATAAGATAATATTCAATAAATACATGTGCAAAGTAGTAAACTTAGAAAGAAATAATCAAATGCTTAAAAATAGGGGAAACTCTAGGCAGCAGTAAAGACTTGTGCTATAGAGGACAACAAACAGAACAGTTAACAGCACAGTTGCAAAAAGAGTAAATGTCATCCTGAGATGTTTTAACAGATATGTTGCCATTGAGGCATAACAGGCAATGAACCTGCTCCACAGGTATTGGATGAATTACTCTTGAAGGCCCACCACTTAAGGAACTAAAGTCAAATTCTACATGAAAAAAAGTTTAAGATGCTAATGCCATTAAGACAGAAGTGAACTTGATGAGTTCTCTTAATGGAAGGCACTTAATTTTTTACTTCATGTGGATACTAACACATCAACAGTCAGAGATTTCAACAGGCGAATGGGATCTAGCCACAGCAAAGAGAAAAGTTGAGGTTAGAGACAAATGAGGATGAGCTGGAGACAAATCAGTGGGTGCACACTGCTGCAATACTTCCATGTTTTTCCATAATAATGAAATGGGGACTGCCTACATATACTAGTTGGTGATTTGGAAGATCTCCTAGACAAAGAGTCTACAAATGCAAAATAGACAAAATGGTTATTTGTTAACCATTTCAGTGTGGCACACATGCTGCTTTACTTACACCTTTAAAAAGGTTTTAAAATGTGTATGCTATTGTATGAAGGGAATGAATTACACCTGATATTATTGCGAGAATTATATTAGCAAACGGAGACAGTATTATTTATATAAAAATATAAATTCCTTGTAGTGACACTAATGAAAACACAAACTGCCAGGTGGAAAGGGATGTGGTCTGATGAAATTGTCCTTCTGGGCCTGAGACAGGTCAAAGTACTAAGAGAGAAGATGGGCAACTTGGTCAAGCCACTCTGTTGCAGTGAACCTAAATGGTGTCATTAGAGAGAGTAGGGAAAAAAACATCCTAAACTTCAGTCAAGAGGTTACACCCCACAAGTCTATGATAAGCATTTCCAATGAAAAATGCAGACCCAGGAAAGGTCTTTTCTCCCTAATCTTCAGCCAGGTCATTCCAGAAGCAGTCAGACCAGTATAGACACTGCTCTGTTTCACTACTGGCCATATGCTGATGGACAAGTACTGCAATCACAGAATCACGGAATGGTTGAGGTTGGAAAGGACCTCCGAAGGTCATCTAGTCCAACCACCCTGCTCAAGCACGGACTCCTAAAGCACATGAGCCAGGATTTTGTCCAGATGGTTTATGAACATCTCCAGGGAGGGAGATTCCACAACCTCTCTGGGCAGCCTGTTCCAGTGCTCAGTCATCCTTACAGTAAAGAAGTTCTTCATTATGTTCAGGTGGAACTTGCTATGCTGCAGTTTATGCCCATTGCTTCTTGTCCTATTGTTGGGTGCCAATAAGAAGAGTCTGGCCCCATCCTCTAGACACTCTCCCTTTAGATTAATAAACATTAATCAAATCCCCTTTGAGTTGTCTTTTCTCCAGGCTGAACAGGCCCAGCTCCCTCAGCCTTTCCTCACAGGAAAGATGCTCCAGTCCTTTAACCATCTTAGTTGTCCTTCGCTGGACACACTCCAGGAGTTCCATGTCTTTCCTGTACTGGGGAGTCTAGAACTGGACTCCAAGTACTCCAAGTGGGGCCTCACCAGGGCTGAGTAGAGGGGGAGGATAACCTCTGTCGACCTGCTGGCAACACTCTTCCTAATACAACCCAGGATACCTTTAGGCTTCCTGGCCACAGAGCACAGTGCTGGCTCATATTTAACTTGCTGTCCACCAGAACTCCCAGGTCCTTCTCTGCAGGGCTGCTTTCCAGGAGGTCAGCCCCCACCCAACCTGTACTGGTGCATGGGGTTATTCCTTTCCATATGCAGGACCCTGTACTCTCCCATGCTGAACCTCATGAGGTTTATCTCTGCCCATCTCTCCAGCCTGTCAAGGTCCCTCTGAATGGCAGCGCAGCCATCTGGCATATCCAACACTCCTCCCAGTCTAGTATCATCAGCAAATTTACTGAGGAGGCACTGTGTTCCTTCATCTAAGTCATTGATGAATAGGTTGAACAACACTGGACCCAGTATTGACCCCTGGGGGACACCACTAGATACAGGTCTCCAGCTTGATTCCAGACCAAATGCCAACCCTCTGAGCTCTGCCATTCAGCCAGTTCTCAATCCACCTCACTGTCCAATCATCAAGCCCACACTTCTTTAGTTTGCCAATGAGGATGTCATGAGAGACAGTATCAAAAGCCTTGCTCAAGTCCAAGTATACAACATCCACTGCCCTCCCCTCATCTATCCAGCCAGTTGTCCTGTCATAGAAGGCAATCAGGTTAGTTAAGCATGATTTCCCTTTGGCGAACCCATGTTGATTACCCCTGATGACCTTCTTGTCTCTCACATGCTTAGATATGGCCTCCAAGATGAGCTGTTCCATTACCTTCCCAGGGATGGAGGTGAGGCTGACAGGCCTGTAGTTCCCTGGATCCTCCTTCTTACCCTTCTTGAAGACAGGGATGACATTTGCCTTCTTCCAGTCTTCATGAACCTCTCCTGATTGCCATGACCTCTCAAAGATGATCGAGAGTGGCCTAGCAATGATGTCAGCCAGCTCCCTCAGCACACATGTACATCCCATCAGGGCCCATGGACTTGTGGGTGTTAAGGTTGCAGTCGATACTAACTAACCTAATACTCATCAACCAAGGGAAACTCTTCCTTTTTCCAGACTCTCACTGGTCTCTTGGGTCAGGGATTCCTGTAGGGTGGCCTTGGCAGTGAAGATTGAAGGAAAGAAGGCATTCAGTAACTCTGCCCTCTCCGTGCCCTCTGTTACCAGGTACCCTGCCCCATTCAGTAGTGGCCCCACATTTTCCCTGGCCTTCCTTTTGTTACTGATGTATTTGAAGAAGCCCTTCTTGTTGTCTCTGACCTCCCTTGCCAGATTTAGTTCCAACTGGCCTTCCTCATCACATTTCTGCATGCTCTGGTGACACTCTTATATTCTTCCCAAGTGGTCTGTCTTTGCTTCCACCTCTTGTACACTTCCTGTTTATGTTTGAGTTTTGCCAGGAGCTCCTTGTTCATCCACACCAGTCTTAACCCCTTTGCTCGAATTCTTGCACACAGGGGTGCATTGTTCTTGAG
>NW_010330628.1:0-2021 GCF_000700745.2 Antrostomus carolinensis
AAAAAAACAAACAACAGAAACAAAATCCCAGCCCCACACACTTATTTGCTATGGGCTCTGAAACTGCCTCTTCTTTCTTCTCTGCCTTTCTTTCCTTTGTTTGATCTCTGTGATTGTGAATAAGTCTTAAGAAGATTGAAGTGTATGTATTTTTTTTTCCAGTTAAATAAGCCTTGCCTCATAGTTACAAGCATTAATGCAAACTTCTGCAAAGAAAAAAATGTTGCAGCAAAACTATTTTCAGTCCTACTGTCAAAAACTAAAACAAAAAACCCCAAGAAAATCCATGCATCTTTCAGTAAGATTTAAAAATACTCTTACAGTAATATCATTACTATCCATTCAATTAAAACACTCTGTTCATTTGTTAGAGTATCATCTCCCAGGGAAAAAAAAGCTTTGAAGAAGCATGGAAACAAAAAGAGAACAAAATCATGATTACAAGAAGGACTTCCACTGGCTGTGAAAGACACACCTAAATTATCTGTTTGGTCATGAAATTAAATCTCTTTGAAATTCATTAAGTCAGATACTATCAGCCCAGTCCTGCAATTCCAACTCAGGCAAAACTATTATTGACATCAGTGATGTCTTTGCCTTTATGAAAAAGTGAGAACAGATTTCAGGACTGGAACCTAGTTGTGTTCCATTTTATCATCATCTTATTTCACAAGCAAAAAACCCATTAAGATAAGAATTACATTCTAGTCTAAAAGAAAAACTGCATATCCACAGAACGCAAAACAAGTGTGGTATGAATTGCAGTGGAATTTTATTGTGCTCTTTATTTTAACTTTCTGTTATATGTCAGAACAGTGCAGAAATAAACATATATTTATTTTCTTCATGAGTGTTGGCTTCTCTCAGAATGACTTATGAAAACATCTGCTACTCAAAGTGCTGTAGGGTAGATGGGAGGTTGTAGGGAAAACATCAACATACTAAAGACACTAAAGAAAAAGAGGCAAGAACAAAGCATAAAACAAAGCAGTACAGGAATATTCAAGTACTTAACATTTTCTTAAGATCTTGCAAACACAGGAGAAGCCTTCCTATTTACATTTAAACTAGTTATTGTATCAAAAGTACTTTATTCCGTAATTCAGTTAATATTTGGGATTAGAGGCCTTCAGCTGTCTTTTGCCTTTCAAGAGTCCCAGTCTTGCTTCCGAGTCTAACTGGCAGCTAAGTCTGATTATTTTAAAATTAACAACCCTACAGAGATGCAATAGCACACTCTATTATACTTTGGAAGACCTTTTTGTTAAAAGGAAGATTTTGTGAAATTGATTTGTCAAAACATCCATAGCTTCATTTGCAAAATTAAGAGTGTAAGTTTCTAAAAGATGCCTATCTTCAATAAATTGCTGGAAGTTCAGTTTCTTTCTTTATTGAATCCTCCTTTCAATTTTCATTTACCAAAGCCCCTCTCGTGTTAAGAATAAATGAACCGAAAATTTCAATGTTACAGTAGACCAGATTAAAGTCTAGAACTACAAATCTGAGATTTCTCATTACCTAATCAGGAAAAGTTCATGGAATCATAGAATGGTTTGGGTTGGAAGGGACCTGAAAGATCATCTAGTTCCAACCCCCCTGCCATCAGCAGGGACACCCCCCACTAGATCAGGTTGCTCAAAGCCTCATCCAGTCTGGCCTTAAACACTTCCAGGGAGGGGCCATCCACAACTTCCTTGGGCAACCAGTTCCAGTGTCTGACCACCCTCAAAGGAAAGAATTTCTTTCTAATATCTAATCTAAACCTACCCTCTTTCAGTTTAAAGCCATTTCCCTTTGTTCTATCACTACCTACCTTCGTAAAAAGTCCCTCCCCAGCTTTCTTGCAGGCCCCTTCAGGTACTGGAATGCCGCTCTAAGATCTCCCTGGAGCCTTCTCTTCTCCAGGCTGAACAGCCCCAACTCTTTCAGCCTGTCTTCGTAGGAGAGGTGCTCCAGCTCTTGGACCATCCTTGTGGCCTCTTCTGGACTAGTTCTAACTGGTCTATGTCTTTCTTGTGTTG